>NC_136265.1:66794663-66992163 GCF_964187855.1 Myxine glutinosa | reverse complement strand
AATTGTGATGAACGAGCAAAATCCTTGCTGCACACAGGACATTTATAAGGCTTCCCTCCTGTGTGAGTTCTTTGATGTGTTTGTAAATGTGATGGACGAGCAAAATCCTTGCCACACACAAGACATTTATAAGGCCTCTCTCCTGTGTGAGTTCTTTGATGTGTTAGTAATTGTGATGAACGAGCAAAATCCTTGCTGCACACAGGACATTTATAAGGCTTCTCTCCTGTGTGAGTTCTTTGATGTGTTTGTAATTGTGATGAACGAGCAAAATCCTTGCTGCACACAGGACATTTATAAGGCTTCCCTCCTGTGTGAGTTCTTTGATGTGTTTGTAAATCTGATGAACGAGCAAAATCCTTGCCACACACAGGACATTTATAAGGCCTCTCTCGTGTGTGAGTTCTTTGATGTGTTTGTAAATGTGATGAACGAGCAAAATCCTTGCCACACACAGGACATTTATAAGGTTTGTCTCCTGTGTGTGTTCTTTGATGTATTTGTAAATCTGATGAACGAGCAAAATCCTTGCCACACACAGGACATTTATAAGGTTTGTCTCCTGTGTGAGTTCTTTGATGTGTTTGTAAATCTGATGAACGAGCAAAATCCTTGCCACACACAGGACATTTATAAGGTTTGTCTCCTGTGTGTGTTCTTTGATGTATTTGTAAATGTGATAAACGAGCAAAATCCTTGCCACACACAGGACATTTATAAGGTTTGTCTCCTGTGTGTGTTGTTTGATGTGTTTGTAAATGTGATGAACGAGCAAAATCCTTGCCACACACAGGACATTTATAAGGCTTCTCTCCTGTGTGAGTTCTTTGATGTGTTTGTAAATCTGATGAACGAGCAAAATCCTTGCTGCACACAGGACATTTATAAGGCTTCTCTCCTGTGTGAGTTCTTTGATGTCTTTGTAAATGTGATGAATGAGCAAAATCCTTGCTGCACTCAGGACATTTATAAGGCTTCTCTCCTGTGTGTGTTCTTTGATGTATTTGTAAATGTGATGAATGAGCAAAATCCTTGCTGCACACAGGATATTTATAAGGCCTCTCTCCTGTGTGTGTTCTTTGATGTGTTTGTAAATGTGATGAACGAGCAAAATCCTTGCTGCACACAGGACATTTATAAGGCTTCTCTCCTGTGTGGGTTCTTTGATGTATTTGTAAATCTGATGAACGAGCAAAATCCTTGCTGCACACAGGACATTTATAAGGCTTTTCTCCTGTGTGTGTTCTTTGATGCATTTGTAAATACTAGGGCATGCCCGTACTATATATATATCTAAAATTATATCCCCCCCCTCTATTTACATGAAATGGTTTGGTCCATTCGCAAAGCCAAAGCGGACGGCTTGCGAGTACTGTGACAATCCCCCCCCTCTATTTACATGAAATGGTTTGGTCCAAAGCGAACGGCTTGCGAGTACGGTGACAATCCCCCCCTCTATTTACATGAAATGGTTTGGTCCAAATCGAACGGCTTGCGGAGTTTGGTAAAGAAATCGCCATCGCGTGCACAAACGCGCAGGAAAGCGAATGAATCGCAAATTAGTTTTAATTAGTTTTAAAACATAGTTTAACGGCAACATAGTTTTCCAACGTGAAATAAATGAATACGCTCTCAAATGTGCCGTCCGAGGCAGAGTCTGTTCGCCACGTTCGGCACACGTGATAGCTCGCTGCTCTCTGGTTGGTTGAATCGTTTTTTGGACATAGCTCGGTAACTACTTCTCCGATTAATATGAAACCTTGAAAAGGCACATCCTCGGGTCCCCAGCAATATACCTGGCAAGTTTAAAGTATATCGGACCCGTGGTTGTCGAGAAACAGCGGTCACAGACATACAGACATACAAACATACACACAGAGATTACTGGAATTATAGATAGATGATGTACAAGCAAAATCCTTGCTGCACACAGGACATTTATAAGGCTTCTCTCCTGTGTGTAACTTTCGATGAGTTTGTAAATTTGATAAACGAGTGAAATTCTTGCTACACACACGACATTTATAAGGTTTCTCTCCTGTGTGTTTTACTTGATGACATTTCAACGTTGATAACCAAGAAAATTCCTTGCTGCACACATTGCACTTGGATGGCGTCCCCCATCTGTGTGTTGCTTGACATCTCTTTGAAGACTTTAATGAGATAAATGTTTTCTTGCAAACAGAACACTTGTGCAGCTTCTCGTTCCTTTCAATTTTCTTGAATGTCGAACTACATTTGTTCTTAGTCAATACACTGCGATAGTTGTTGACTTCCTGATAAGAAGTCTGTGTCATGTTCTGATTGAATGAAACTTCACTGTCAAACAATTGCGAACTTGACTGAGAATAAAAAACCAATTTCAAATGATTCTCTGCAGAGACAATTCAAAAAAACCATCAATAAATCACAATTACTGTGAAACATCATCATTTTAAAAAGCAGAATGAATAGTACTCCATTACCATTGAAAACTGGTCCTTTGTCTCTGTTCATCTGCCATGAGGCGGAACCGAAAGTAAAGGATCAATGTTTAAGGTCTCGTGACAAGAATGCTTTGAGATTTAGAGGTGGTTTATATGTAAATGAAGGGTGCTGAACAAAATGGGTGGTAGTTATCCTTTCAAGATTGCTAACTTTTCTGGCTCCGTGCCATAAACCAATATAGCTGTCGCCAGAATATAAATTGGCCCTAACGTACCATACGTGGTTCATGTGTTTTTTCATACATTTTATAATTAATGGATGTCAGGGAATACATTTTTACCAGAAAATAATATTTATATTAAAAGTAAATGTCCAAATCCCAAGAAGGCTGGCAAAATCCAAGATTAGCACTAAAATCTCTCCCACTCTCCTTTTCCCTCCTTCACCCTTCCTCTCCTTTCCTTTCCTCCTATGTGGTGGCCCTGAATTTGTGAAGGTGGGGGTACACCATCCTATATGTGGGGGATCGATGGGTCGCTCTTACGAGATCATCGGCTGTCTCCATGCTTGTAATCAAGGCTTGTTCAACACAGAACTGAACTGTCTGGGGTATGCAACAACAACAACAACAACAACGGGCTGGCTGATGTATGGCTTTGTTGATACAGCGACAGCAACAAGTTTAAAAAAACCACACAACAAGCCATTGAATCAGAAGTTTACCACCGTGGATGTACCCTCTTTTACACCACCTTATTTAACACGTCAATTAGTTATTCATGCCCGTAGTTTGTGTCCTTTATGATGTCCTTAAAAACAGTATGTTTCGTGTTCGGAAGGATTTTAAATTTTGTTTGATTGCCAGACTAACAGACAGGCTGAAGTAATTCCGAAAAAGCATGTGTGAATGCATGCTCAAGACGAGGCTCCGTCAAATTTAGAGCCAACACACTGCTAAGCTGCACGTTCATATTCCGATTAGTGTACGATATTCAAAATATGAAATTAAAAGGAAAGTATGTCGTTCCTCAAACACAGACTGACAGTGACATTTGTCAGACAGATTGAGTGAACCAATTGTGTCACCCCACTTTCCGCTACGCACGCAAGATAAAAGGAAACGTCCCAATAAGCCGAGGATGTCTTCGTTGAATGATCTTATGGCAGGGTTTTTTTTTAAAAGGTCTGCCGGGCCACCAAATAGTCCATGGGCCAAACCTGAAAATTTGACCCATCGGTACCATCTCTTGTGGCAAAGCCTCACTGTTTTTTTGATAGTTTAGGGCCTACATATGATGAATTTTGGTGACAGCAGTGTGAAATTTGGCAGCTTTCTGGTCGTTATCACCTCTCAAACATCACCCTACCGCTATAATTTGAAGCTCAGAATTTGGGGGAAGGGGAAACTAAAATGACTGTAGTTTCGCTCTGGATGGGTCAATCTTAACAATATACCACTCATAATGTCCGTCTATGTACCCGCTATCTTAATCAAGAAGATGTATGCAAAATATTTCATTATGTAGGTCACCAGAGGTCAAAAGGTCACCAATTTTAGGGGGTGCCCAAAATTGACCATCGGGCAAGTCATGTTGCGAGAATAAAGTAACAAATCACCCAATGGTGATTTAAACACTTGGAATGCATATTTTAGAGGCCTTCAGATGATTCTAAGGGGACATTATTGAGTTGCTTTTGCAAAATTTTATTTCAGAGCAATTCATTTTGAACCATTTCTTGTAAATACCTAAAATCCAGGGTTTCGGGGGTAGAGGAAACCATAATGACTGTAGTTTTTGAGTGGATTGACCAAAATTGAAAATCTAATAGTCAAATTGTATGTCTGTATATGCTCTATCATAATGAGATTGTGAGATTTGTCAGGATTGAAAGACATGTTCCACTTGTTTGCCCAGTCTGATTTTGTCCAGGTCTGCAGAGAGTGAGGAGGCTGCAGACTGCCGATCTGAGGGATGAGGAATGGAGCGGCAGAGAGTGGAGTCATCAGCAAAGAGATAGAGAGGATTTTCAAGAGAGTCAGAGAGATCATTGATGAAGACCAGAAAAAGCACAGGGCCCAGAACACTGCCTTGGGGAACTCCAGCCTGAACAGGAGGACGAGATGAGAGAAACCCATTCAGGGCCACACGTTGACTACGACTAGAGAGGACGTCCGCCAGCCATGCGTGGAGATTTCCATGGATACCAAAGGAGGAGAGTTTGGTGAGCAGAGCGGGGTGCCAGACCGTATCGAAGGCACGTGATATGTCAAGGGAGACAGCTCTAATTTCCTTTTTGGCATTGAGGACCTCCATCCATTGTTGAGACAGCAGAAGCAGCATGTCCAGAGTAGAGTGACCTGGTCTGAAACCAAATTGATGATCAGAGATCAAGCCATTGGAGAAGAGGATAGATTTCATATCCGAAGCAATGATGGATTACATGACTTTGCTGATAATCAGCCTCCTCCCAATTTTTTTCAATGCCGTGAACAAACTTTGGTGCTTCACAGGTGATGAAGGTTGTGGTCCAGTTTCATCGAAATAGTGGTAGAATGTTTTGGAAAAGAAAGGTTGAATCGGTCTCCACTCTCTTTGCTTGGATTTTTTTCCCGATGTTTAAAATCATTATTCTATTAAAATTGAAGCATCAACTTGATTGCTGCGGCGTGTATCGTTTTCTATGAACTCTCTCATTACTATAGCATGTCATCTACCCTTATCCCCGTATTCCCTTTTTATACAACAACACAACATGCATTTTAAAGGCCATTTTCCCTGCTAGAGCGGGGGTTAGCCTTGCGGTCCCCATGACAATCTTCTCCATTTTGCCCTATTTTCTGCATCTCTCCCTGTTAACCCCCTTGCCCGCATTTCTTCTTCCACCATCTTTAGCCAAGTCTTTCTCGGTCTTCCCCATCTTCTACTTCCTTCGACATTCATTTCCATCACTCTTCTCAACCAGTCACTTTCATCCTTCCTCAACACATGACCAAACCATCTCAACCTGTTCCTCTTAACAGCATCAATCACAGGCTCTATTCCCATCATCTTCGCAATTCATCATTTGTCTTCCTCTCTCTCTCAACGATACTCCGCACATCCGTCGAACCATTCGCATTTTCACCCTTTCCAACCTTTGTTGCTGCTCAACGTTCATTACCCATGTCTCGCTCCCATAAATCATAACACTTCTTACACATGCAGCATACACCTTTCCCTTCAGCTTCAACGACACTCCCTTCATCATCAGCACGCCACTCAGTTCCCGAAACTTCTTCCATGCACATCTCACTCGAGCAACCGTTGCCGAGTCTGATCCACCTTCTCCATTCAGCATGTCTCCGAGGTAGCAAAATGTTTTCACACCTTCCGGCTTCACGCCGTCTCCAAGATCCAACTCAACATTTCCTTCATCTGCAGCTCCCTCTGTGCACACCTTACATTTGAATGTAGCTGCCACACTGGTTAATGACCCTCTCAGACCACTACATTTTTGATGAACCCACTCAGCGCACATTGTACATTGAATGGAGTTCACTCTGACACCCTTCCTACACACAGCACAGGGCCACTTCCCAGTTCTTTCCACCTCACCACATGCTTTACCGCTTGCCATCACCTTCGTCTTTCCGATATTCACCTTCAGACCTTTTGTCTCCATACATTCCTTCCACGTGTTCATCTTTTCCTTCAGTCCATCCATACTTTCTGCAATCAACACCAGATCATCTGCATACAACAACTCCCACGGTAAACCCTCCTTTACGTTCTGAGCCAGCACCTCCAGCACAGCTACAAATAGTAGTGGACTTAGTACCGACCCCTGATGCACTCCCACATTCACCTCAAACTCACCACTGTTCCCGTCCTTCGTCCTTACAGCTGTGCGCGCTCTTTTGTACATTGCCATCACTACTCTGATCAACCCATTCCTCCACTCCTAACTTCCTCAATGCCCATGTCAATACTTTGCGTGGAACCCGATTGAATGCTTTCTCCAGATCAACAAACCCAAGAAACAACTTCTTCCTCTTCTCCATGTACTTCTCCTGCAACTGCCTCACAATGAAAAGCGCGTCTGTCGTTCCTCTTCCTGGCATGAATGCAAACTGCATTTCGTCGATCTTCACTTTCTTCCTTATCCTCCTCTCCAACACCCTTTCCAATACCTTCATTCCATGCTCCAATAACTTTATCGCTCGGTACGAGCCACACTCCAGAGGGTCACCTTTCCCCTTGTATAGAGGGACAAGGGTACTCAGTTCCCAATCCACTGGAATGTGGCCTTCTTTCACCACCAGATTACAGATCTCTGTCATTCTCTTCACACCCCAACTTCCTGCTGCCTTCAACATATCTCCCACAACTCCCGTCGGCCCTCCCGCTTTTCTACCCTTCATTGCTTTTATCGCTTCCTCAACTTCCTTCTCAGTTATCTTCTCTGCCGGTCCTAAAACTGGGTTACTCTCTATGTTGCCATCCCTACCTCTACCTTTTAATAAACCCATTTTAATTATACGAGATGTTTTCCCACCCTTTACCTCCAGTGTGCTGCCTTGTTCGGCCTCAGATCGATTCTTGGGTTTTGAAAATTGTAAAGAATAGTTAATTGAACGCAGTATACATTTAGTAAGCTCAACGATCTTCTGGCGCAGCCAAAGCTCCTGATGCCTCAGCGACGTTTGTCAGAGCCATTGATGCGACACAAGCTTGACTGTGTGCACACTGTATAAACTGATCAATCCTTCGACATGATGTTGAATTCAAGCCTTTCATTGATAATCAACCAAACCAAGTGGAGCTGTGCTGTGTGTTCTGTGCATGGTTCTGCTTACCTTCATGCTTCTTCGGAGCATTCTTCAGCTCCCAGAGAGAAAAAGCACAAGGTTCCTGCTTTACACACTCATTGCTCAAAGCATCCTGGGAACTCTGAGAGAAGTCACTTTGAAAATCTTCCATCTTCACTGGATGAACCAGATCTGCAAACATTATGATCTCATGTTATTTAAGTAAAGAGATAAAATGAATACCAAAAAAACAAGGACAAAAAGACATGAAATGTCGAAGTCCCTGCGGTTTTAGTTATTTTTCTGTGCAGAGTTGAAGGCCGCCAGTCGGCCATCTTTGCTCAGATTACAAAACAAAATCTTTTACATATGTATACTCATGTATTGTCCATGTGGCAAGTGTAAACAAAATTCATCCATGCATGTCCAATAAATGGTTGGAGACACATTTAAGTAATACACGAGCTGAAAGTCGGCCACCATTGTTGTGATTTCGAAAAAAAATGACATGCATATGTAAGCCATCATTCATGATCTGTGTGCCAAGTTTGAACAAGATCGGTAAATGCATGTTTGAGAAATGGTTGAAGAAATTCCATTTTGATAAACCCATTTTAATAATGAGACGTTTTCCCCAACTTTTACCTCACGCATGTTGCACAGCCTCAGATCAGAGTGATTATTGGGGTTTTCAACATCAGGATTTGTTTTTACAACTAAAATAGCCGCCAGCCAGACATCTTTGATCGCATTGTGGATCAAAATTATTTGCACATGCAGTATATATCTTCATGTATTGCCTTTGTGCCAAGTATGAACAAAATAGGGTCCATATATGCCAGAAATATGGTTGAGGACGGATGTATTAACGCATGGATGGACAGGAAAGACCCAATGATATACAAATGTGCTTGTGATATACAAGGTGGATATACTCGTATAAGGGACCGTGTGGTAACTGTGATCTCATCCTATGATCAAAGGGTGTGCTTGCACATTGCATGTAGTTGATCTTGAGGAAGGCATCACTGGGCTGGTACGTCCTGAAGAAGTTTCTGGCTGTTAACAAATAGCAAGTGCAACCACTTCACAAGAGGAAAAAGAAAGAAAGATAGAAGCGCATTCCACTCCAAGCACTTTGGCGCACCCTGCTACGTACATGGCGAACGCACAAATATTATTACCCTTGCTCGAGGGTATTGCATTTGAGTCAGTTTGTCTGTCTGTTTGTCCGCATACAATAAATATGATTTTCTCTGCAACCGTTGGTCCGATTGACAGGACATTTTCACCATAGGTGTGTCTCCTCCTGTATAAGTTTTAAATGATAATTATGACGTCATATGTCATGTGGTACAGTCACCATCTTGGAAAAACCGAAAAAATGCACCTCTTTATCTCTGAAAGCGCTGCATAGAAAAAAATTGAGACATGGCTCATTGTAAAGAAATCTCCATGGGGGATAACATACAGTCACGTGAAAAAGTAAGTACACCCCATGTAAAGTTTTGACTTTTTCAACATATTTCAACATCCAGCTATTTGATCTTCATTTCAGCAATATTGAGAGATAAATGCTTGCTCTTGTTGTTCCGCCCCCCTTTTTTCTCGAGCCGACCGCATGGTCAATGGCGGCCAAGGCGAACGCTAACCAAGGCGCGTAACAGAATTGGGAGGGACAAGGCACCGTCTGTAGGGGCGCATAATGGCGCCGTTTGGAGAGAGCGATTGGGAAATGAGAGAATGGGGCCTATCTTATTTGATTAATGTAACGCAGATTCAACTATTGGGAACACGGCCTTATCTAGACACATAATAAGGAAATAACTGAGATTTCTAAGGTGACCTACGTGTTGCATATGGACTAATTAAGGGTGCGACCTTTAACCTTTTAATAATGGAATATTTACAAGAATTATTTACAAAGTGAGGGATCTAAAACCGCAACACTGGTCAATGGTGTTTGGAGCGAGCGCTAAGGCGACGAAGGCTCAATGCAGCGAACGCTGCTAATCAAACCACGTGACAATTTGGGGAGACTGTTGGGGAGACCATGTGACTGTTGTGGATTCGGGGGTCGGCGCTCCCCTTATCAAGGTGGGGGTGGGGGAAAGGAAAGTGAGAGACAGAAAGACAGAGACAGAGAGAGAGAGAACAAATGATGAATTGCGATAGATGATAGGAATAGAGCCTGTGATTGATGCTGTGAAGAGGATTAGGTTGAGATGGTTTGGTCATGTGTTGAGGAAGGATGAAAGTAACTGTTTGAAAAGAGTGATGGAAATGAATGCAGAAGGAAGGAGAGGATGGGGAAGACCGAGAAAGACTTGGCTAAAGATGGTTGAAGAAGAAATGCGGGCAAGGGGGTTAACAAGGGGAGATGCAGAAAATAGGGCAAAATGGAGAACATTGTCATGGGGACCGCAAGGCTAACCCCCACTCTTGCAGGGAAAATGGCCTTAAAATGCCTGTTGTTGTTGTATTTAAATTTTGTAGTCCATTGTATAATTTAAATAAACATAAATGCAAATTTCGTATGTGGAAAAAGTAAGTTCACCCTTGGCTGTAATAGGTGGTATTGCCCCCCTTTGGCAGAAGCAACCTCAAGTAGGCGTTTTGTACAACTGTCTGCCAGTCTGTGACATCGACTGGGAGAAATTTTTGCCCACTCCTCCATGCAGAATTCTTTCAGCTGCGCGATGTTTGAGGGGTTTCTTGCATGTGCAGCTCGTTTCAAATCCCCCCACAACATCTCGATGGGATTTAGATCCGGGCTTTGACTTGGCCATTCCAGAACCCTCAATTTCTTTCTTTTCAGCCATTCCTTGGTGGATTTACTGGTATGTTTTGGGTCATTGTCATGTTGCGAGGTCCACCTTTGGTTGAGTGTCAACTTTCCGAGAGATGGCCTCACATTATCCTCAAGCACCCTCTGGTACAATGAAGAATTCATAGTGGATTCTATGATGGTGAGCTGCCCAGGCCCTGATGCAGCAAAGCTGCCCCAAACCATAATATTTCCACCACCATGCTTTACAGTTGGTATCAGGTTCTTGTGGTCAAATGCTGTCTTTGGTTTTCGCCAAACATGTCTTCTGGTACTGTGGCCAAATAGCTCTACCTTTGACTCATCTGTCCGGAGAACATTGTTCCAGAAGAGCTGGTCTTTGCCGAGGTGGTCATTGGCAAACTTTAGTCTTGCCCTGATGTTCTTTCTGGACAGTAAAGGTTTCCTCCTTGCACACCTCCCATGCAGATCAAATTTGTGCAGCCTCTTTCTAATGGTAGACTCGTGCACTTTGACATCGACAGTGGCAAGAGCCACCTGTAGGTCCCGTGATGACATTCTGGGGTTCTTAGAGACTTCTTTCAGCATCTTGCGGTCTGCTGTCGGGCTGAACTTGCTGGGGCGGCCTAGCCTGAACAAGTTGGCAGTTGTTTGGAATCTTCTCCACTTGGAGATGATCTTCCAGACAGTCGAATGATTGATTTCAAATTGTTTGGAGATCTTTTTAAATTCCTTCCCAGACTCGTAGGCATCTTCCACCTTCTTTCTGAAGGCCTCAGCGAGCTCTTTTGATCGAGGCATGGTGACGCCGCACACTTCAACAACAAAGAGCAAACCAAACTAAATGTCTGAGGTTTAAATAAAACAGGTTTCTCCAAGATCCTCTCTAACGATGTTCTAATCATTTGCACCTGAGCTGGTGCACCTGATTCTAATTTTAGGTATTTGAAGTAGTGATAAATGTCGGGGTGTATTTACTTTTTCCACATGCAAAATTTGCATTGATGTTTATTTAAATTATACAATGGACGACAAAAGGTAAATGTTTCATGATATTTGTTATATTATATCACCTTAATCTATCAATATTGTTGAAATGACGATCAAATAGCTGTATGTTGAAATATGTTTTAAAAGTCAAAACTTTACATGGTATTTACATGGTGTACTTACCTTTTCACGTGACTATGTTCAGGATGATGTCATAGGTGCCTCCATTATGACGTTATAATTTAACAAGTCCAAAACCTCATCCGATCAAGATGAAATGCCTTGAGCGTCATCTCGGGATACATTGGTGGAGAAAAATAAATAAAATAATGATGACGTCATTGGTCACGTGGTTGGGCGGCCATATTTGTTTTCACACAAAAGCCTTAAAATCAATAAAAACACGTGTTGGCGAGGGTCTGCAATCTCTTCTTGCTGTTTCTTGTTGAGAGTTGCAATGCTTACCTCTCGGAGGACAATGGATGAGTTCAGGATCAACCATCAGCTTCCTATCAACATTTGTAATGACAAAGTCATGCCGTTGTGTTTTGATGTTATCTCCATCAATGGGATTGCAAGTTTGTAACCGAATTATTTCGTCACAGCCGTCAATAAGTGCATATTCCCCAGAAATATCTCGACAAATATTGTGATGTTTCATCGTGTTGAACGAATTTAGTTTAATATTGAGCTGGGTATTCAAGTTGTTTGACACCCTTAAGGCAAGTAGATAGAGGGTGGGGAGAGGTGGGGGTGGGGGAAAGGAAAGAGAGAGACAGAAAGACAGACAGAGAGACAGAGAGAGAGAGAACAAGCTCCCATACAATGTGCACTCATCAATGTCTGCCAATGGGACAAGCAGAATGTTGTTGTGGTTCAGACCTGTGTCTTGAAAAGTTGATTCATCTCCAAACTCAGACTTCACCTTCACTTTCACAATAAAACCTGAAACAAAAAAATCTCTTTAAAACCAAACAATGGTTCGACTGAAACAAAATATTTTTTTATAAAAATGTTGAAAATAAATGAGAAATTATTTCAAACTCGAGAGATTCTCATTGTAGCACACGCAGTGCTGGATATTACTATATCAAGTCATTTTCAGGATTTTGATGAAAGCATCAACATAATTAAAGAGACTGGTCGACACACGAAAGGCTTACAGTATATCTCTGGATAGCCAATCATTATGTCACGACGCTCTTCCAGGTCAATTTTAAAGGTCTGGTAAAACCATGTCATCACAACTGAGTATATTGTAGTAAATCATCTCCATATTAATAGGCTAATGCCGTCTATCTGTCTGTCCCACCCTGAAACATGGAAACGTTCTTCAGAGAGGGAAAAAAATGATAAAGCAAAGGTTACTTCAAATTAATCCAAAATCGTTTTTTCAAATTAATCCAAATTTTTTGAAAATTAAATTTTTTTTCAAAGAGACAAAACATTGAAGCCAGGTGGTGAGGAGGCAACAGGGTGGGTGCTGCAAGGCCGGTGGGAACCCCAGTGGTATCCTCACCTAACCGGAAGGTATTGCAGAATACGTTGAATAAAGATTATAGGGGAACATGAACTTTATAACATGAACATAAACACAAATCTTTATAAGAATAAAGATTGTCAACCAAAATAAAAGGCTCAGAAAACAATATTCTAATAAAATGTTTGAAACTTTATTTTGAAATTCGTTTTCAGGTCACCTGGACTTTAGTCCACATTCGTTTGTGAGAAACTGCAGTGATCTGAAAAGTATTGGGAGCGACCGGAAGCGAAAGAGAACTGGTCGATCTCATGCTGTCGAAGTGGCCATGATGAATTGGATCAAAGACGTCACAGAGAAGGACGCTCCATTCTCTGGACCTCTTATCTGACAGAAGGCAAAGGAGTTCGCAGAGAAGCTGAACAACAAGTTCAAGCCAATGAACAGGGGGTTCTGTCGGCTTGTTAGAGGAAGACAGCGATGAAGAAGGGGTGCATATTCCAACTGGGATGGAGATGATTGCGGCAGCGCACATTCTGAGGAATGGGATGATGTTCTGAGGCTGCAGTGACACAGCATTTCTGCATCGTATCGACTCGCAGGTGCAGAGTTGCTGCTGATTCACTGAAATAATCTACGATCGACTCATTTTTCAAAGTGTACATGTAATACCTTTTTTTTTTTCTGTCAATGACCAAACTATGCTCGTTTTGTTCCATGACCAATAAAATGCTTCATTGTTTGGTTTCCTGATGTGAAAATGACTATTTTTTTCCAGGGATGGGTGATCCCGTGTATAAGAATCACCCGCTTATTCGTGGGTGCCACTTTATTACCATAGTAAACCCTCTTGAAGACGATCAATCAGTCACGGAAACTCTTGGGTCTCACTCTCAGCCATGTTCTCTCTCACAAAAGCCACATTTCAAAGTTGGCCCCAAAAACCCAACCATGGACTGGCCATCTTCCATCGTGCAAAGTCCTTCCTTGGCACACCTGAGCTCCTATCCACCTACAAGTCTTTCATCCGCAGCTTGATGGAGTACTGCCCTCTCCCCTCTGGGCTGGCTCCCCTGCCTCACATCTTGCTCAGCTTGACGCCATGGAAACCAAGGCTTTCAAGATCATTGGAATTTCAGGCGATGAAGTCTATGGGCCTCTCACTTCGCTATTGCCGACAAGTCGAAGTCTTCCTCTGCCTCATTTCTGGTCTTGCACCCTCTGTCCTCTCCATGCTCTGTCCACCCCATACAGAACCACTGAAATACAGAACCACTGCTCACCTCCACTCTTTTATTCCTCTTTTTTTCACACCTGTGGAACCACCTTCGACACTCTTTTCAATCTCATTTTTCCCACCAGGTCTTCAAGACAGCAGTTCTCCACAATCTCAACTCATCCCCCATCCAAAATCATGATCTTTTCTACCCTAGTTAACCACCTCCGCCACCTCACCCCAATCCTTCCTCCATCCAAATTTCCAGTTTCCCTCCTTAGATTTCCCTTCTGTATCCATCTTGTCCACCTCGTGCATCCACTCCTGCTCCCCCCATCCCCTCTTTCACCATTCCACCCCACACCTAATGCTTGTCCAAGTCTCCCTCTATCTTGGTCTTCTATTCTGCTGTTTGTGTTTCACCCCTCTTTCTACAGTTCCTTTTGCATCCTGTTATGTACTGAGTACCAGTATGTATTGAGTACCAGTTCACTGGTAATTCCCTGCTTGTCGTAAAAGGCGACAAACAGGGTTGGCGGCAGGAAGGGCATCCGGCCGTAAAACATTGCTTCAAAAAGGGGACCGAAAAACAACAACAACCACGGTCCCCGAAAAAGGCCAACCCCCGCTTGCGGGGAAAAATGGCCTCTAAAGGTGGTTTTTTTTTTTATGTCCACTCCTGATCCATTCAGTGTATTAGCTCTTCCACGAGCCCCGACCATGTACAGTCACGTGAAAAAGTAAGGACACCCCATGTAAAGTTTTGACTTTTTCAACATATTTCAACATACAGCTATTTGATCTTCATTTCAACAATATTGATAGATAAAGGTGATATAATATAACAAATATCATGAAACATTTACATTTCGTAGTCCATTGTATTATTTAAATAAACATAAATGCAAATTTCGCATGTGGAAAAAGTAAGTACACCCTTGGATCTAATAGGTGGTATTGCCCCCTTTGACAGAAGCAACCTCAAGTAGGCGTATCTTATAACTGTCTACCAGTCTCTGACATCAACTGGGAGAAATTTTTGCCCACTCCTCCATGCAGAATTCTTTCAGCTGTGCGATGTTTGAGGGGTTTCTTGCATGCACAGCTCGTTTCAAATCCCCCCACAACATCTCGATGGGATTTAGATCTGGGCTTTGACTTGGCCATTCCAGAACCCTCCATTTCTTTCTTTTCAGCCATTCCTTGGTGGATTTACTGGTATGCTTAGGGTCATTGTCATGGTGCAAGGTCCACTTTCGGTTGAGCTTCAACTTTCCGACAGATGGCTTCACATTATCCTCAAGCACCCTCTGGTACAATGACGAATTCATAGTGGATAATATGGTGGTGAGCTGCCCAGGCCCTGATGCAGCAAAGCTGCCCCAAACCATAATATTTCCACCACCATGCTTTACAGTTGGTATCAGGTTCTTGTGGTCAAATGCTGTCTTTGGTTTTCGCCAAACATGTCTTCTGGTACTGCGGCCAAATAGCTCTCCCTTTGACTCATCTGTCCAGAGCACATTGTTCCAGAAGTGCTGGTCTTTGCTTAGGTATTGAATGGCAAACTTTAGTCTTGCCCTGATGTTCTTTCTGGACAGCAAAGGTATCCTCCTGGCACACCTCCCATGTCGATCAAATTTGTGCAGCCTCTTTCTCATGGTAGACTCGTGCACTTTGACATCAACAGTGGCAAGAGCTACCTGATGGTCCCGTGATGATTTTCTGGGGTTCTTAGAGACTTATTTCAGCATCTTGCTGTCTCCTCTCGGGCTGAACTTGCTGGGGCGGCCTGGCCTGAACAAGTTGGCAGTTGTTTGGAATCTTCTCCACTTGTCGATGATCTTCCGGACAGTCGAATGATTGATTTCAAATTGTTTGCAGATCTTTTTAAATCCCTTCCCAGACTTGTAGGCATATATAACCTTCTTTCTGAAGGCCTCAGAGAGCTATTTTGATCTTGGCATGGTGACGCCACACACTTCAACAACAAACAACAAACCAAACTAAATGTCTGAGGTTTAAATAAGACAGGTTCCTCCAAGATCCTCTCTAACGATGTTCTAATCATTTGCACCTGAGCTGGTGCACCTCATTCTAATTTTAGGTATTTGAAGTCGTGATAAATGTAGGAGTGTATTTACTTTTTCCACATGCGAAATTTGCATTTATGTTTATTTAAATTATACAATGGGCTACAAAATGTAAATGTTTCATGATATTTGTTATATTATATCACCTTTATCCATCAATATTGTTGAAATGAAGATCAGATAGCTGTATGTTGAAATATGTTGAAAAAGTCGAAACTTTACATGGGGTGTACTTACTTTTTGACCTGACTGTATCCCCCCCCAAAAAAAAGGATGATGCCATTTAGCAACAATTTCGACGTGTTGCAGGTCTGGAAGAGCTTCACGTGGTTGTTGTTATTGCTCTTGTTGTTCTTCTTGACGGGGGTCGATTTTTGAAACGTGTACCCATTGGTCAGCCAGCTGCCGGACCCATGCACCTTTGTCACTTGACTCCACCCATCATGGTACCCAGACAAAATAATATGGCCGCGATCTTGGTTTTCTGGTGGGCCGAAGACATCAGGCCTAAAGGTCTCTGCTGATTATACACTGCTCAGGTTTGTTGCGGGAAATTTCCATTGTCTTTGTTGGGGTTGAGTGTCAGTCACAATAAGGAGCCCCCAAAAATCTAATCAATGTCGAATATAAAATATTCGTAAGATTTATGCAAGTCCGTCAGCACGCAAGGTATGCGGCTCCCTAAAAAAAATTGCGTTGTGTAATTTTTGAACAGCGCCATGTTTGGGTTAAGCGGTCCGTGACCATGCGACAAATCAGCTCGTTCTGATATAAACCTGGGGGGGCTGACATGGATGAGATGTGTCAAGTTAATCTTTTATAGCGCTTTAAATGTGTGTTTCCCAATTGCGTTGTTCATCTTTTCAGAGTGCACTATTTTATCCAGTACTGTACAATAAAAAACAATAAAATTTTAATCAACAATTTTTGACTTGCTAAAGGGGCCAGATTGGGAACCTTTTTTGGCCGTTCAACGATTACCATATTAATCCCTCATATACATTTTGTAAAGTGTATCCAAAAGTGATTTTAAAAGAAACGTTCAGGAAAAGCTGTTTGTCACATCTGAGCCACGCTTCAATCTACGTTATTGCACTGCATTGACAGTCCTGCATGAGCCTTGACAAAAATAAGTGACTCCACCAAAACCAAAACACAACCAAATACAACCATTAAAATACAACCAAAAAAAGATTCAGGACATTTTAAAAACAATCAAACTTGAGAAGTGGAAGTGGGCAGGACACATCAGCAGAAGAGCAGATAACAGATGGACAACAGCTGTGACTGCAGTTACACCAATCAAGGGTAGCAGTCGTCAAGGAAGAGAATTGCCCAAACAGAGCAGACATCAGCCAAACACTGTGGGACAGTAAATTGGAATGAGAAGACTGGGGACCGGAACATTTGGCGTGCCGAGGTTTTCGTCCACCATTGGGCTGACAACGGCTGCTCTGATAAGCCTTGACGTCGAAATAATCTCCTTTAATTTTTCCTTTCCATCCTCAATTATTGCCACAAGTGAATTCAAAATTCACAATCGATTGATATCTGTAGCATGTCACCTCTGCAAGATTTATTTTACTTCCACCTCATTTAGAAAAAAAACAAGTCATTCTAAAATTTTAACACCAAAGCAAACCGAGCATTCATGATTTTTTTTTTCTGAACATTTAGCTGAAAGTTTCTGAACATTTTAGAAGGAAAGGGTTGCAGCCAGAAGGGGCTAAACCGTAGAAAAATGATTCGCTTTCTTTCCATCAAATGCTTTGTCCGAAAATGTTAATATATAGTAAATATAATCGTAACACTAATCCCTTGGTAGTGACTGTAAAGTTACTGGAGGTTAAAATATATCATCTTCTTTATATTAAAGTCGTGGCAGTTTTGTGTCCGTCCATCACACTACGTAATTATGTCTATGATGTCATTACAGCGTACGACATTTTCATTTACTCGTTCACCCGCTCACTACCAGAGCAACAATAGATCATTCCTCCTTGGTGTATATATATTACAGTCGCTCTATGGTCAGGTCTCAATAACATTGGGTGTGTGTTCATTTACCAAGTTTCTGGTGGAGAGATTGCAAAGTGGTTTAAACATTCGAGCAAGCACTCCACTCAAAAGCATGAAGAAACGGCTGGCTTGGCAAGTGCTAGCTCGCAGCTTGGTAAATGAGCATTGAGCACACCCCCATCTTCCTCCCTTTCAGTTTTGTGTTAAACAGCAGGAAAAGTGGGTTTTATTGGTCGTTTTCAAAACAAAACCTGAATTGGTGGGTTTCAAAAGGCCACTACGAAAAACGCCACTTTAGCGGCAAGGTCATGTTTTATACCCCATTGTGGGGTATATAGATTACAGTAGATCTTCGCTCATCATGTTCCCCCTTTCTCCCTCTGACCTGCTGTTCATGTTCCCCCATTCTATCTCTTCCCTGCTGTTCATCTTCCCTTTTTCTCCCTCTTCTCTGCTGTTTGTGTTCCCCCTTTCTCCATCTTCCCTCCTGTTCATGTGCCCCCTTTCTCCATCTTCCCTCCTGTTCATGTTCCCCCTTTCTCCATCTTCCCTCCTGTTCATGTTCCCCCTTTCTCCATCTTCCCTCCTGTTGTTGTTCCCCCTTTCTCCATATTCCCTCCTGTTCATGTTCCCCCTTTCCCCCTCGGGATGCTGTTCATGTTCCCCCTTTCCCCCTCTTCTCTGCTGTTCGTGTTCCCCCTTTCTCCCTCTGACCTGCTGTTCATGTTCCCCCTTTCCGCTTTCTCCCTCTGACCTGCTGTTCGTGTTCCCCCTTTCTCCCTCTTCCCTGCTGTTCGTGTTCCCCCTTTCTCCTGATGTTCCCTTTGTTACGTTGTGTTCTGAACTGTTCTGTTCTGAACTGTTCTGTGCCCGAGGTCTTCCATGAGCCTCGACAATGCATGACAATGTAAAGTACAACTACAACAACAGCAATGTGCGTTTGTGGTTCAAACCTTCATGTTGAGGGGACGAATCATCGACGAACTCGGACTTCACCTTCACCTTCACAATAACACCTGAAACAAAAACAATCCGTTTAATCTAAACTTTCAGGAACCAGCAGAAGGTGCCGGTGCGGAGAGAACGACACGTACCGGGTCCCGGGTCTTCATCCTCGGGTGGACCGACCCTGGACCCGCGATCTGAGGAAGAATCTTCCGGAACTGAGAGATCTCGGTTCATGGCGCATCGGAGGGGACTGGAGAGTGTAAACACTGTAAAGTGTAGGAAAGTACCGGGATTTAAGGTGGTGTGTTGTCGTGTGTTGCACTCTGACACACGAGTACAAACCACGTGTTCCGGTAAAAATGAACCACGACCACGTGACGTGTTCCTTCCACAAGCGAGACGATCTCATTCGCGATTTCCACACCACAGATTCTCCACGTTAATCAGGTGATCGATACCGGGTACCCACGATGTCTTGTTTCCCCTTGTAAACATTTTTACATTACCTTTTATCATATCAACTAACTCCATATGTTTTATCCATTTGTGTTCAATCATTGTCATTACACAGAATAATTTTTCTCCATGTTCTGTGGTCCGTGTGTTCTGGAGCATTTGTGGGTGATACTGTGGCGGACACGAAAGCACTGACGTGGTGACATCACCCCGCACACCAAGTGGGGGTGGGCCACGCCAGGGAGAGAGGCGTGGCCTCACGATATACACGGGGTGCGCAGGCCTGAGCAGCTCAGTGTTACAGTGAGCTCTTGAAATAAAGACTCTTACAAATTGCCGCGTTGTCCGCTTCCTCCTTGCTTACAAGTAGCGCGCGTAACCGCGCTTTATTGGTGACCTCGACGTTGGATCTGCCGTAGCGATCCTTCCAAACATGACGCCATTGCCATGGCCAACAACGCGATGTCGGTTAAACTTCCCGAATTTTGGGAGGCCCAGGCCGAAGTTTGGTTCGTCCAAGCCGAAGTCCAGTTTCAGCTTCAGCGCCTCACCGGCGACGACACGCGCTACTGCCACGTCGTCGCCTCCCTCGGGCCCGGCACGGCCGCTCGAGTTGTGTCCGTCCTTCGCCACCCACCGGACGGCCACAAGTACGAGGCACCTAAGCGGCTGCTCCTAGCCACGTTCGGCCTCACGGAGGACGCACGGGCCGACCACCTCCTGGATCTCCCCGAGCTCGGCGACACGCGCCCGTCGGTCCGAATGGACCATATGCTGTCGCTGTTGGGCGACAAAGCCCCTGGTTCTCTATTCCGGGCGCTTTTCCGTCGCCAAATTCCAGCACAGGTACGCCTCGCGTTGGCGGGGACCGTGCTAACGGAACCCCGAGCATTGGCCGCCGAGGCGGACAGGTACTTCGCGGCTTCGGACATGCGGGCGAGAGTCGGTGCGGCCGTCGCGGATCTCGAGGCTGATGCTGCTGCCCACCTCGTGGATCCCGAGGCCGATGCTGATTCACAGCATCAGCTTACACAGCATACACAGCATGCTGATACGCACCTCGTGGCCGCCGCCACGCCCCGCCCACCGCCGCGGCGAAAACCGCCATCACGGGGAAAACCGCCGGATCCACCGGCCTGGCGGAGCCAGCCGCGCTCCTCCAGCTCCACCACCTGGTGCTGGTTCCACGCCAAGTTCGGCCACGAGGCTCGACAGTGTCATCCGCCATGCTCCTTCGACAGGTCGGGAAACGCCCGGGCCGGCGCTCGATAGTGGCAATGAGCGCCGGCCGTTCGAACAGCCTGCTGTTTATCACGGACACCTTATCCGGGCGCCGTTACCTGTGCGACACAGGAGCGCAGGTGAGTGTCGTTCCTGCCGGTACGTCGGACAAGCAGCCACGGGCGGGGGCACCGCGCTGCTTGCCGCGAACGGGACGCCCATCCGTATGTACGGAAAACGCTGCCTCTCTCTGCGGTTCGGAGGGCAGGTTTTCCGATGGTCGTTCGTCACCGCCGACGTGCCCATGGCATTGCTTGGCGCAGACTTCCTGTGCGCAAATGGGCTCCTGGTCGACGTAAAGCACAGACGTCTTGTCCAGGCCGAGACGTTCAGCTCGCTCGCTTGTGCGCTGCCCAGCTCGTCGAGCAGCCCACTGAGCGGCTCACCGAGCGGCTTGCCGAACGGTTCGGTTCCGGCCACGTTGATCTGTACGCTTCCGGCAGCGGACGAATTCACCTGCCTCCTCGCCGGCTTCCCGGCCCTCACGCGGCCCACATTCTCGGCGGGGGCCGTCAAGCACGGGGTGGCCCATCACATCCCCACCGTCGGGCCACCGGTCTATGCCCGGGCACGCCGCCTCGAGCCGACGAAGCTGGCGGTAGCAAAAGCAGAGTTCGCTACCCTGGAGCGACTCGGCATCGTTCGGTGCTCGGAGAGTGCTTGGGCTTCGCCGCTGCACATCGTGCCGAAGCCCGGCGGGGGATGGCGAACGTGCGGGGACTATCGCCGTCTCAATGACGCCACCACCCCCGACCGCTACCCCGTCCCCCACATTCAGGACTTTTCCGCCCGTTTGGCGGGCATGTCCTTCTTCTCGAAGGTGGACGTCATATGCGGCTACCATCAGGTCCCCGTCAGGCCGGAGGATGTCCCGAAGACGGTGGTCATCACGCCGTTCGGACTCTTCGAATTCCTGCGGATGCCCTTCGGTCTGAAGAATGCGGCTCAGGCGTTCCAGTGGCTGATGGACAGCGTCCTGCGCGACTTGGATTTTGTATACGTCTACCTGGACGATATCCTCGTCACCGGCGCGTCCCGCGAAGAGCACCTACACCACCTCCGCCCGCTCTTCGAACGCCTGGACCAGCATGGCCTGATTGTGAACCCCGCAAAGTGCCGGTTCGGCGTCGCCGAACTCGATTTTCTGGGGCACTGCGTCACCAGGCACGGAGCCGTCCCCCTGCCGGCCAAGGTGGAGGCGGTGAAGGGGTTTCCACGCCCCCGCACGATCAGGGGGCTGCAGGAGTTCCTGGGCATGGTGAACGTTTACCATCGGTTCCTGCCCCGTATCGCCCAGCTCCTGCGCCCCCTGCACGAAGCTCTCCGAGGTAAGCCGGGCAAAGGCGACGTTACCTGGACCGAGCAGATGGACGCGGCGTTCACGGGCGCGAAGCTCGCCTTGGCTAACGTCACCATGCTCACGCACCTGGCACCCGATGCACCGATCGCCCTCACCACCGACGCCTCGGACGACGCGGTGGGCGCGGAGCACGAGCAATGAGTGCGTGGAGCTTGGCAACCGCTGGCGTTCTTTAGCCGGCAGCTTCGCCTGCCCAAACGCCGTTACAGTACCTTCGACCGCGAGTTGCTCGGGCTTCACTTGGCGGTCAGGCACTTCCGCCATCTGCTCAAGGGCCGTGCGTTCACGGCCTTCGTCGACCACAAGCCGCTGGTCTTCGCGATGGGCAAGGTCACCGAGCCGTGGTCGGCCTGGCAGCAGCGTCACCTCTTGGCCGTGTCCGAGTAAACGACGGACATCCGGCATGTCGCGGGGAAGGACAACCCGGTGGCGGATTGCCTTTCCCGGGCCGTCGCCCACGCAGTCCACCTCGGCATTGACTATGCCCGGATGGCAGCGGACCAGGCCGCTGACCCCGACGTCCAGGTCTTGCGGACCGCCGTCACGGGCCTCCGCGTCACCGAGGTGCCGTTCGATGGCGCGGGCACGGCCATCTTGTGCGACGTCTCCCTCGGGCGGCCTCGCCCCATCGTGCCCGTGGGCTGGCAGCGCCAGGTGTTTGACGCCATCCACGGCCTGTCCCACCCAGGCACGAGGGCCTCCCAGAGGTTGATCGCCGACAAATTCGTCTGGCATGGCCTCCGGAAGGCCGTCCGCGGCTGGGCCAGGACGTGCCTGGCGTGCCAGCGCGCCAAGGTGCACCGGCACACCCAGGCCCCATTGGCCCCGTTTATGGTGCCGGAACGCCGGTTTGACCACGTCCACGTGGACCTGGTGGGACCTCTGCCCCCCTCGCGGGGTTTCATCCACGTCCTCACCATGGTGGACCGCACCACCCGGTGGCCGGAGGCCGTGCCCTTGGCGTCGACGACGGCGGCGGACGTCGCACAGGCGTTCATCGCCACCTGGGTCGCCCGGTTCGGTGCCCCCTCAGACATCTCGTCCGACTGCGGCCCCCAGTTCACCTCGGAGCTCTGGGGGGCAGTCGCGCGGGGGCTCGGGGACCGGCTGCACCGAACCACGGCCTACCACCCCCAGGCTAATGGCCTGTGCGAGCGATTTCACCGCTCATTGAAGGCTGCGCTCCGGGCCACCCTCCGCGATGGCGGCTGGGTCGATAGGCTCCCCTGGGTCCTGCTGGGCCTCCGGACGGCGCCCAAGGAGGACCTGCGCGCATCCGCGGCGGAGTTGGTCTTCGGGCAACCGCTGCGGCTGCCGGGCGAGTTCCTCCCCGACTCCACGGCACCATGGTCTGCAGCGCAGCAGCGCTCCGCTCTGCAGGAGACCGCCCAGAGGTTCGCCCCGGTGCCAACGGCACACCACGGGCACCCACCGACGCACGTCGCCCCGGAGCTTTGCACGGCGGAGTACATCTTCGTCCGCCACGATCCTCACCAGACACCACTGTGGCCCCCGTACGACGGGCCTTTCCGCGTGCTGGAGACCGGGGTGAAGCACTTCACCCTGGACATCGGCGGTACTCCTGACCGCGTTTCTGTGGACCGCCTCAAGCCAGCCCACCTCGACGTGGACCATCCACCGCCAGTGGCCCGACCCCCACGTCGGGGCCGCCCCCCTGCGGGCGGACCCCCGGCACCGCCTAGCCCCACCGCCACGCCGCCCCCCGGTCATGCAGCCGGAGGCATCCCAGATGGCATCCCTGCATCCCAGACGCCGCCAGTCGCCAGGGGGCGCTTCGGCTGGGTCATCCGTTTGCCCCGCAAACTGACCCTTCAGGTGCGCGGGGATTCTGGGGGGGGCGCGTGTGGCGGACACGAAAGCACTGACGTGGTGACATCACCCCGCACACCAAGTGGGGGTGGGCCACGCCAGGGAGAGAGGCGTGGCCTCACGATATACACGGGGTGCGCAGCCCTGAGCAGCTCACTGTTACAGTGAGCTCTTGAAATAAAGACTCTTACAAATTGCCGCGTTGTCCGCTTCCTCCTTGCTTACAAGTAGCGCGCGTAACACCGCGCTTTAATACAATAAAAATGATGTCTCACTCTTTGTCTCAATCTCACGTCGGAAACGTCATTTCCTGCATTCTTGGAAGTTTATTCAGTTCCTTGTGTTCTTCCCTGGCCCAACAATTCAGCAGATTCGCGATGACGAATGGGTCAAAATGGCGAACTGGTGATGCACTTCCACATGGAATCCTTAGTTAAAACAAGCATTCTGAGTATTGCGCTGCAATACATGTCCCCTACCGGCAGTCTGTCGTCTGGAAAACTGTTGGGGAAATTAAAAAGGGTTATTCACCCACAGGTTCTGAATCGTTCCCAATTGCTAATTACCTCAGGACGGGCTCACCTGTGATTCGCACTCAGGACTTCGATTTATACACCTTGCAGACAGGTAAGCAGAAGCACAAGAAAATAAGTTGTTGATAAAGAACCTTTCAAGTCGATAAGTAACAGTAATTTATTATATTTTCAGGTTCACGATCAATGATCGATGTGTGTATATATGTTGCTCGGCTTGGCTCCGCCCTTCCCGAAAGCGCGCGCTGTGTCACGCTGTTGACGTTCGCGAGACGAGGCTGAGGGCGCGCGGTGCGGCTTGAGGAGAACTCTAGAATAAACAAGAGATATCCATTTTTAAAATATTTTCGTTTAATTAACGATATCTGCCAAACCACGTGACCTATCGCAAATTCCAAAAGGACATTTTAGTAGACTGACATGCTGAACAGATCTGTGAAGTTTCCCCTCGATTGGATCAAAAATGAGGGAGGAGCTCGGTTTTAAAGGTTCATGCTTAAAAACGTCATAACTCTGAAACCATGTGACGCATGACGTCATGCTCGCTGACTTTTTTGTTCGTCATGGGTATGCGATTCTGCCTGCAAAGTTTGGCCTCGATCTGTTCTGCCGTTGCAGAGAAAAATGGGTTTTCGTGTTTTCACGAAAACAATATGGCGGCCGAACCACGTGACCTGTGACGTCATAATTACCATTAAAATATTCTCCAGACCGAGTCCCCCCTAAGGGTGCAAATTTGATCTCAATCGGTCCTATTATTGCAGAGAAAATCTTTTTTAAAGGAAATTAAAACTTAAAATGGCACTGAGTTAAGGATCATCAGAATTCCCAAAGTTCAAAGTGCCATAACTTTGTCAAAAATGATCGAAACGTCGTGAAGTTCGAACTCGATCTGTAGCTTATCATGAGGAAACCATGTGCCAAGTTTGAAATCATTAGCATTCAGCGTTTAGAAAAAAAGTACGGAAAACTGTTCTTTGCGTGACGGACTGACGGATTGACAGACTGACGGACTGACAGACGGAGGGACGGCGTGCAAACCTATAGTCCCCTCCGGTGTACACCGGTAGGGGACTAATAAGAATGACTGCACTGAGGTCACAACCTGCGACAAAATCTGGTAACAGGCCGATTGGGAAATAAACATTTTTATTTTTGTATTTGTTTGGTATACATAATCGAGGCTCGTGAAAGAGCTAACATTTATCACACAAACAAATCAAACAGACAAAAAGCAAAGTATATAAAAAGGGGAGCGGTAGACAAGAGGAGAGGGAAGGGGAAGCACATTTAAAATACTCTTAAAATATGAACAGCGTAAATGTAAATAGGAAACACACCTTTAATGCGCCGTTAATAGATTTACTCGTCACCAATCACTGCGTCAGCCTCCACCACGGTTATTCCAGGACGAGCCGATTCGTCACACAGTTATATCAGGACGAGCCGATTCGTCACACAGTTAAGCATTGTTTAACCCAATATGGGCCTTCAAAAATTATGTAACGCTATATATTTTTTAGTAATGCAAGCTCAATAGTTAATTCTTTGAATTCCCGGATCTTCTTGAAGGGACGTCCGGTGGTTATTTTAGGCGTGAAGATGGGACGGAATTGTGTCCTCAAGGTGTTTGAACTCTCTGTGTGTGCTCCGCTCGCTTGTAGTATTTGGTTCACTGTGCGGTTCTGATTTAATATGCTGTGTTGTGATTGGTACGACATTCTGCGTAGTGATGTCTGGGCGCGTGGCTTCGGTGGTTGCTGGCGGCTCGCCATGATGGCCGTGTGTTCTGAGAGCTTGGCGTCTTTAATAAACAACTTGATTGAAGGAGAGTCCTGAACTTACTGCAGTATGTGCTCCACCGAGTTTCATTCTAGTTTTTACTTCATTTATGCACAACTAACTATTCTTCCACAATTCTTCCACAATTACACCATGTGATACAATAAACCTACTAGGTATTACCCTAACTTCAAATCTATCCTGGAATCCACACATTACACAACGGATTATCCAGTTGATTGTTGCGAGCACCCCCACAGGATGATTTTCAAAAGCATCTGCTCGACCAGGAGGTCGGGTACGACATGGACCTGGTTTGAAGTGAGGGTCGCAAGTACAAAGCAATGGTAATCGGAAAGCAGGCCATCCAGAAGATGGAAGGACCTTAATCGTCTGTGAATGCCATGACACATCGACAAAAGTGCAAAAAGTGTGGACTATCACATCCACCACGGAACTGCCCAGCATACAATGATTATTGTAAGTAATGTGGTGAACTGGGATACTGGGCCCGTTGTTGTGAAAATCACAAACGCTGATGGACACGTGTGGAGCCAGTAAATATGTCTCCAACTCGTCAATATTTTGCACAATACTACTTCCTCTATTTCAAAGAATGTTTACTTTTATACTCCAAATCAATTTGTTTCACCTTTCAATAAAAAAAAAATGCACCAATCCAACTGGTATTTACTCCTCCAATCGTTTGTTAGTTTTCTGAGCCCAAACCCCCATTGTGATGCTAGATAGCACCAGGCGAACAAAAACTTTATACTTTTACATTGGCCAGGGTGAGTCTAGGATTTTCAGAACTACATCCAAGAGTGAAGTACATTGCTGGGTCTTTTCCCTCAGTAAACCCTTAAATGCGTGCATGAGTCTTTTTTAATTCGTCCACAAATTACGTATGCAATTTCAGTTTCAACCTTTAATTTTTGGAGGAAATAGTTAATTTATTTAGTTTCCAATCAGTTTAACTGTATAATTTCAACTTATCCAGTATGTCTTTGCTATAACTAGACCTTGCGTTTACAACCAATACAACCTGCAGACAACGTAGAACCGACGTTATTTTGTTCCGGTGGGTCAATGTTGGAAGGTAGCGTTGGCCCAACGTTGGAAAGATATATTTTCCCTGGTGTTGGTTTAACGGGTGGCTGGTTTAACATTACAAGGTGCCACGTTAGAGCCCCTGTCATGCCGTTGTATTAACACCTGGTGGGTTGACTCAGCCTGTCATCCTTTCAAGGTTGGCAACATGAGTACCAGCTTACTGTGACACACAACTCCTCAAAAAAACAAACTCTACCAAGATACAACCTTGTAAACCCATGAAAGTACAACAAGGGTTTTGCCGGCGAGGTCGTGTGTTTTTCCAAGCTCTCCACGCTACCAAAGTTAAGAATTTTTGCCATTTGTATTTTTGTCAAAACTGTATTTTTTATTTTACGGTGTGTGTGCATACTGTGTGTTTCTAGTTAGATATCGGTGTAAATCATGCATACCATATATATATCGTCGGATGGTTCCTGCCGCGTTTTTCAGGCCTGGTTTTCCCAGGCCTCGAGGCTTTGCGTCTCCTCTCGAAGGTCGTTTGTGGTTCATTTACTTTCATTCTCTCACTGTTTTTTCCAGTATTGTTTTCACCCCATACTTCCCGAACATCTACCCTTTGTTTAAAGTCTTAATATAAAAATATAAACTAAAAAAAAATCTAATTTCCTTCTCTGCCCGTGTTCGTTCGTTCTTCGACCACGTGTTTTGTCCCATCCGTTTTATTTCTCTCCTTCCTTCATAACTCAATTCTCTCCAGTCGACACCTTTTCAATTCCAGTTCTCACCATACTTCTTCAATTTTATCCTTCTTCCTCTGATCTACTTTAATCGAACCTTCAAAAAAACATATTAACGAAGAATTAAAAAAGTTGGCCTCTCCTCCTGTACAAACACATTTGCTTATACACCTCCCTGTTCCTTCGCTCTCTGCTCTCCTGGCTGTCAATCTCCTATTCTTCTGTTCCTGCTTCTGAACCTGTGCTGGAATCCTTAAATCCCCCTTCGGAATCCTTCATGCCCTCATTTAAGGAATTTCCCCTTATAGTTTTCACGGTTTAGTTTAAAATGTTCAAACTTTCCCCTGAACTGTTGTATTCTGTCATATATTATAACACATTTTTCTTCTTCTTCTTATTCTTCTTCAAAAGGTTGCTTTCTACTTGCTCACCAAAGCTCTTCATTTCAAATAAAAATTCCATATCTTACAATTCTTCCTTCCTTCATTCCCGAAACTCACCTGCATTCCACCCCTCCTCCAACGTTTTCAAATGGATCTCTGACTTGAAAATCACAAGAAACTCATTTTGCAATAAATGTTCGTTTTCCATTAATCGTCCAACACTTTCTTCTTCTTTCATGTATCATCAGATGGCCAGCTCAGTGTCGTGCAGCCATGCCCTCGTCTCTGGTCCTACGTCGAAGAGGCCCGCTTCTGAAGGTGGTCTGTATAGGGGGCAGGTGGTAATTATGTGTTTGGCAGTCTGCTCAGGCTCGCCACACTCGCAGGCGGCGCTGTCTGCCAGGCCCCACATCTTCAGCGATGATTTGAAACAGCCGACCCCCGTACGTAGACGGTTCAGCAAGGTCCATTGCAGGCGTGGTAGATCTTCTCCTAGGACGCCACCTCCTGGGTCCCAGATGTAGCGGTGGATGCGGGTGGGCCCGGCCATTTCCCACACCTGCTTCCAAGATGCCGCCAGCCATGCACTTCTAAACAGGTCCTCAGGGATAGAACTGAGCATCTCTTGTGCCGCCTTATTGTAGGGATGGTGACACTTTCTAAAATCCAAACTCTTCCTTCCCCTTCTCAACTCCTCCCTCACCCATCCCTTTCAAATCTCCCCCCTTGTCCCTTCCCTCCTAAACTCCCCCCTCCACTCCCAAACTCCCCCCTCATCCCTCCCATCCTAAACTCCCCCCTCAACACTCCCCTCCTAAATTACCCCCTCACCCCTCCATTTCAAAACTCCCCCTTCCCTCCTCCCCTTCAAATTGTCCCACCCACCTTTTTTCTCCAATTCTCCCCTCTCACCGCTCCCCCTCAAAACGTCCTCCCCGCATCCTCTCCCTTCCAAACTCTAACCTCCATCTCCTCCAACCTTCTTCCTCGCTCTGCGCCCCCCCCCCCTTCAAACACCTCACTGTGCCTCATCCAATCACCATCAAACCTTTTGTCCTCCATATCCTTCCCTTTCTCCAAGCTTTTCTGAAATCTCTGAAACACTATCAACAGCTCTCCCTACATCCTCCTCTTCCTCATCTTACCCTACCCCTCCCCTGTCCTGTATCCGATGCTCACCCTTCCTCTTCCTTAACGGTATGGACCTCAAACATCCGGGGCCTTCGCTCAAACCTGATTGACCTCTCCATGCAGGTTGCTTCTGACAAACCAGACTTGATCTGCTTAACAGAAACTTTCCTCCTTCAAGATGTCTCTGATTCCTTAATATCTCTCCCTGGTTACTCCCTCCTTCGGTATGATAGACTTGAGCCTCGTCCTGGAGGTGGCGTTGCTATCTTCATCAAAAACTTTCTTCCTCACTCTCCCTGCACTGCCCTCTCTCCACCTCACCCCCAGGGGTACCTCTGGCTACGGCTTCCCCTTCGCTCCCACCTTTTGTTCATGTGTGTGTTGTACCGTCCACCAAACAGTTAACACTCCATATACATCTCGCTGTCTGATAACATGGTACAACTTCTACCTACTCCCTCCCAACTCTCTCTCTTCCTCATATGTGGTGATTTCAACTGTCATCATGCCATTTTGTTAAAATGCTGTTAGTGTTCCCCCTTTCTTATACTTCGTGTTCACCCTGCTGGGTGTGGGTTCCTCGCTCACCAGCCATGGCACGGCAGCAAAGGACTTCTGCGACTCACTGGGACTGACACAATCTGTCAATTTCCTGACCCGTATATCAGTCAATGGAGCAACTTCTCTTCCAGACTTGGTTATGACAAACTTCCCTGCAAATGTCTGCTGCTCTTCTTCTGCTCCAATCGGTTCATCTGATCATGTGCTTGTTAAAGTGGACATCTCTCTGGCCATTCTCAGAGAGCATCCTCAGTGTCGCCGATTCTGGCATTTCAGTCAGGCCAACTGGCACGGTCTTCAAGCAGCCATCAATCATCTGGACTGGTCTCCCATCTCTCCTGCCTCTGACATCAACTCATCCTGGGAATTCTTCCAAAGTAAACTGCTCTCTCTCATGCACAGATTTATCCCATCTCGTCTTCAGTTGTCATACCCTTCCTCCCATCCATTGTACACGGCATCTTGTGGTGAGGCTGTTGCGCAGAAACGACTTGCCTTCACTTCTTGGAAAGCAAATCCAACGGAAGGCAATCTCAGTTCCTCTCACATAGCTCGGAACAAGTATGTGTCTACCCTCAGGAGAGCCAGGAAACAATATCTCTCCACTCTCAAGAGTGAACTCTCAAACCTGTCTCCCTCTTCCAAATGCTGGTGGCATCTGGTCAAATCTGTTTCTGGTGTTTGTTCCTCCTCTATCCCCTCCCTCACCTCAAACGGCTACACAGCTGACTCCGCACGTGAAAAAGCTGAATGCCTCAACTCTGTGTTTGCCTCAAAATCTTGTGTTCCAAACCCGGCTCTCTCTGTACCCACCATTCCCAGTCGTAACCAGCTGCTCCTGGACTCTGGGTCCTTCTCTCCTGACAAGGTGGAGAAGTTTCTGTCAATCCTCGACTCTGATTCTGCAACTGGACCAGGCGGCATCAGCCCCCGGTTCCTAAAATCCTGCTCTGCTGCTCTTTCACACCCTCTCTCTGTTCGCTTTGTGATGGAATTCAATCACAAACTCTTCAACATATTGAGCTTTATTGTAATCAATTCTCCACATCATCTACAAAAAGAATAATCACATATTTAGAATGCGTTCATATAATATGCTCCATGTAAAGCAAGCCATAAAAGATGCATAATTTTAACTTACCAGCTCAAATTCAGTCACAAGTAAAAGGCAATCCCCTCACTCTCAAGCCAACCTTCTTATAGGCACGTCTTACGCTAGAGAGGGAATTACAACGGATCTTCGCCTTTATTTCACCACATTCTCCCTCCAATTAAATTTCCAGCAAGCTCGCATTGGTATAATAGAAAACTACAGAGTATAAAAAAGCACAAAGAATCAAACGTTCACAAGCTGAGGATAAAGCAACCTACCATCCCAAACGAACCGGCTTTCGACTCTAAAATTTATTGTTTGCCTGACCTTGGCAAACATCTCCTGCAATTTCATTTCCTCTTGTTCTTATCTTGTTATTGCATTCTCATCTTTCCCTGTCTAAAAATGTGTGGGTGAGACATAGTTTTCTTCTGAGCTGAAAGGCAGATGCCTTGTCTAGTTCCGTTCAAATAACCCTTGACCATACTCTATAAACTATGGCAGGTCGTGTGTAGATCAAGGAAGAGCTGTCATGGACGGAGGGTTGCTGGCCGAGACCCACGCAACTTTCCTTCCATGTGCATGTTATTGTCCTCTCTTTAATAATAAATTCTCCTGTCCGAGTCTGGTCAAATGATCATTCTTGAGGGGTTAAATCTCCAACATACGCATATAGGTACAGTAAAAAGAAATAACCGATAATGGCACCAAAAATAAATACCAGGGTTCACACAACAATGGGGAAAGAGCGCGCGCTTGAGCAAGGCACCAGCTGGTTTTGGGTCCGAAATGGCTCGTGCGTGCTGGTGTTTCACAAGGCACGGAATTGGTGTTGCACGGGGCTGGTGCTACATGGGGATGGTGCGGCACAGGGCTGTAGAGCATGTATGGGATGAAATAGAATGCTGCCATCAATACCCACAGCACCTGCCCCAGAACAGCCATGATTTGGCCACATACAGACGTTGTTGATGAATAACTTTAAAAGGATGGCGTTTCTTTAAAAGACCACGATCACCAGTCTCATCAAACCTTCCCAATGGGTCCCATGCCCAAAGTCTTCTTGCCATACACGAAAAAGCACGAGCCGGTACCATGCCGATGATTATGTAACTAATCTTAACTAGTTGCCCTAGCAGATCCACTTGTTACGGAACCACTTCAAGCGCTTACCAACCAAGATTGAACCTCATTTATCCTATGCCGCAATCAGAACTGCCCGAATAAATCAGCACACAGTTTCTTAAGAAAAGGGCTTTTAGTACACACAAATTAGGCAAATTTTACAATGGGAGAAATAATGGCAGGTATATTCACAAATATGTACGGCACATATAAATCCCAATTTCCCCAATATGACAGACCCACCCTCAGAACCTTAACAGTGACTTCGCAACTCTCCATTGGCTGGTGCCGCATGCATCCAGGAAAAGAGAAAGAGGTCGAAGAGGTCAAGGGAGTGGAAGAGAAAGGGGAAGCTGGTGTGTCCTGGTCCCTCACACCTTGTGCCAGCTCAGATGAGCGTGTGCCACCAATAATTATGATGATTGTCTGGTGTCCGGACCCGCCACACTCCACTCAGGCTCCCTCCTCACTGTCGCCCACATGCTGCCTTCTCCATGCGCTTAGGTGGTTCATTTGCAGGAAGAAATGGATGCGTTTTTCAGCAGGAAAGTGCAGGAGGCAATCCATTTTGTCAGGGACACTTACCCAACCATCAGTATCAAAAGGCGAAGCGGGAGTTGGTCCATTCAGGTGGCGCAGCTTAACGAGCTGGGTTCGACGCAAAGATCCAAGAGGTGTTGGAAGTGTAAGAGGTATAAAGCGTGAGAATGAGAGAAAGTGAACAAAGAAATGAACGGAGATGGAAAGCAGACTGTGAACAAGAAAGGAAGGCAGAGTTGTAGAGAGAAAGCAGCAATAAAAGCCGGTTGTACTAGAATATGCACAAGGGGAATTCACAAAAGGTTTGAGATGGGCTGGTGCCTCGTAACGTTCACTCCACTCAATGTCGCGTCATCTGTTCGATAGCTTGGCCTTCACTTGCTTTTTAATAGAATATGTCCCCACCTGCCCGAATCCACCCCCTTCAGTCCGAAGGAGGAGTTCGCCCACCAATAGATCCTCCCCCTCATACCTGATTGGTGTTTCAGTCCCCAAACCCCTGGTGATTGGCCTTTACAGTTCTGGCATACTATCTCCCTTGAGATGATCGATTTGTCTCAGGTGTTCACCAAACCAGGTTGGTGCAGCTGTATGAAGGCACTGTACTTTCTGAAGTCTCTGCAGTCTGCATGTTATCCAATTTTGTTGGTCTCCCTCTTCTGAATTTATCAGCATTTTACACGTTGTCTGAATACCATTTTACCAGTTTTAATGGTTCTGCCAATTTTCCGTCATTTGGTGTGAAGAGCTTTAAATCATCGACATACAGCAGATGGGTCGCTTTTCCTGACCCATTGGACATTATACTGTTCGATGTTAGGTGTATCCCTGTCCTTGATCATCAATGAGTTTGCTCAGTAGGTCCAGAACTGGGCAAAACAAGAGGGGCAGAGACAGTCACCCTGGAAGAACATATGTTGTATCTTCACTTCTGGGATTTCGATCTTTCCGTCTGAATGCTGTAATATCAATGTGGCATTCCAGAGCTCTGTTGCTTTATCAATGAATTGAGTTTGATTAATTCGGGGATTTATCTTGGCAGGGACACTAACATTGGCAGGGCATTTTACCATCCAAAAATGAGGCCACCAGCAAAAGCTTCTTTGCTTTATCTATACTTCGATGCATTTTATATCATGATAAATGGGTAAATCCTTATTACAAGCAGAACACAAGAACGGCTTCTCTCGTTTGTTGGAATATCCATGTGCAGCTTTCAGAAGGTGGAACAGAGTCCCCTCAGGACTCAAAGTAGCCACCTCCAGTTCGATAAAATATCATGTTTCACAATCCAAGTTGTGAAAAGGTCTTCTCAATGTTTTCTTCTGAGGATTATTTCCAGGATTGTCATTGGACCACAGACAGCCTCCAATTGTTGTTAGTTTGTCCGACTATTCCTGGGGCTGTTTTGAAGATCAAAGAGAGGTTCTTTATCAATCCCATTTTGTCAGAACCCTTTAGCTTCCAGGTTCTCTTGGCCTCATTTTTCAGATGCCGATTACTTGGTCATTTTCCTGATTTCCACATTATTTCGACCAAAGTCGCTGGGTACTGCTACTGACCCCTCGATGAGAAATGCCATCTTTTCCTTTTTGTGCAAAAGCACAATGTCCTTGTGCAATGCTTTGTTTTCTCTGTTCACGATTGATGGGATGATTTGATCAGAAGTGAGGACTGCATCCTCACGTTCAACAATCGCTTTTGGTTCATGCTTCCTTGATTTTTCTGAGACTGAGATATTGAATTTTTTGCAGATGTGCCATGGTGTTTGCTGCACACATTGTTGAGCTTTTGTGTATACAGTTATTCAGACAGTTGTTTTTCATACACGAAAGAAGGTGACCGTTTCTACCTTGCAGAACCTACGCTTTTTTGAATAAACGTCAAGATTTGTGAAAAAACTGGAATACTGAATGGATCAGGAAGCAACAGAACAAGAGGAGCTGTAGGAAGAGAGGGGTGGGAGGGAAACATCAACAGCAGTGGTGAAGGACAAACTTAAGGAAGAGTTGGGCAAATAAGACGAGTATGAAGGAAAGAGAGGTCGTGGTGGATGCATTGGGTAGACAAGATGGATACAGAAACAAACTCTCAGGAAATTTGGAAGGAGGTGGGTTTGTAGTGGGTTGTTAACAGGGGTACAAAATCACGGATTGGATGAGGGGAGAAGCGGAGTGGAGTGACTTGAGATGGTGGTGAATTGGTTCATTCGTGCTATCTTCTAAAGACTTGTAGCGTTTAACCTGTAGGTCTTCTCTCCTTTATATCTTGTGCGTGGATCCATTGATGCCGCTTCACCTTTGATTGATGAAAAAATGCCTTGGTGCAAACAGAACACTTGTGGGGCTTCCCTCCTGTATGTATTTTTGATGATGAGATAAAGTTGATGAAAGAGCAAAACTCTTGTCCAGATGCCATGTTTTCTCCCGCCTCTGGAACAAACTCCCACACTCCATTTAGTCCCTTTCTTCCGTTTATGCGTCCGTTTGTTTTTTTGTCATTAATGTAAGCTCTTACAAGAGCCTCGATCTTGTATACAAAAAAAAAAAAAAATACAAAAAACTCTTGTTGCATTCAGAACATGTGCATGGCTTCTCTCGTTGGTTGATGTCCCCATATGCGGGTTTCAGGAGGAGGGAGGAAGTTCTCCCAGAACTCAAAATCTTCACCTCCTTTTTTGGTAAAAGATCATTATTCGTGAACCAGATTGGGAAACTTCATTCTCATAGTTTTGTTCCAAGGGCTCTTTTAAGAATGCTCACTGAACCTCTGACAGCCTGCACCTGCAGCTTGTTTGTAGAGATATTCCCTGCTTTTTAAGTGCTCAGTAATGGTTTTCTTGATCATCCCTGTTGCTCCGAGTATTACGGGTACAATTTCAGCTTTCTTCAATTTCCAAGTCCTCTTGACCTCATTTTTCAGCTCCTGGAATTTGAGCATTTTGCTGATTTCTGTAGCATTTAGTCCCAGGTCATTGGGAACTGAAAACTCAATCAACAATGCTGAATTTTCCTTTTTGTGTTTGAGCAATATGTCCAGATGCCATGCTTTGTTTGCAATGTCGACAATTGATGGGATCATCTTGTCATGTGTGAGCACGATATGCTCATTTTCAAGGATAGGATTTGCTTTCTGTTTCCGTGATTGTTCTAGAACCGGAATTTGAAATGCTTGCAGATGTGCCAGTGGATTACTGTACAGACGCTGTCATGTCATTCTGTGTTCAACTGTTCTGACATGAGTTTTTTACATCCCGAAAGGAGGTGACTGGTACTTTCTGTTTCTCCCACACAAAACCTGCCTTTGGAAGACGTAAGAAACTTTTTGTAGTTTTCCTTTTTCTTCTTTGCGATCGTTGGGGCTGTATTTGTTTGTTTCGTTTTCCCTTGTAATATCGTGCACTTGAACTTGTTTTTGGAAGTTTGTTGCTGAATGATTAAAGATACCTTTTCCGATCGGTTGTTTTCTTGCTCATGTACAAATCTCATGCAATAGTCTGTTGAGATTTTTTATATACTCTTTGATGCATTTGTAAAGTTGATGAACAAGCAAAATCCTTGCTGCACACAGGACATTTATAAATCTTCTCTCATGTGTGTTTTTACTTTGTGATGATTCAAGGATTCTAACCAAGAAAATTCATTGTTGCACACAGTACACTTGAAAGGTTTCTCTCCTGTGTGTATCCGTTGATGCGCTTTCAAACGTGAAGCAAAAGGAAACGCTTTGTTGCACACAGAACACAAGCAGCACTTCTCTCCTTTATGTATTTTTTCATGTGTTTTTAAATGTGATGAATGAGCAAAATCTTCGCTGCACACAGGATATTTATAAGGCTTCTCTCCAGTATGTATTTTTTCATGTCTTTGTAAGTTAGATGAATAAGCGAAATCCTTGCTGCACACAGGACATTTATAAGGCTTCTCTCCTGTATGTATTTTTTCATGTCTTTGTAAGTTTGATGAATAAGCGAAATCCTTGCTGCACACAGGACATTTATAAGGCTTCTCTCCTGTGTGTTTTACTTGATGATATTTTAAAGATTCTAACCAAGAAAATTCCCTGCTGCAGAGCGCGCACTTGTATGGCATCCCACGTCTGGGTATTCCTTCACATCTGTTTGAAGATTTTAATGAGCTAATTGTTTTCTTGCAAGTGGAAGACTCATGTGGCTTCTCATTCCTTTCAATTTTCTTGACTGGCGTAATACAATTGTTCTTGGTCAATACAATGCCATATTTGTTGACTTCCTGACAAGTCTGTATCATGTTCTGATTGAAGGAAACTTCACTCTCAAAAAACTGGGAACTTGACTTGGAATAAGAAACCTCTGCAAAGACAATTCATAAAAGCATCAATAAACACCATTGCTGTGAAACATGCATCATATTAAACTAGAACGGCACTCTTCAGCATCACGACGTCGATCGATATGCCTCTGCCCACATCATTACATCATGATACAAACTTGAACCAAGTTTGGTTTAAATCCATTCAGCTGTTCTCAAGTATCACATTTGGACCTGACATGACCTCTGAAAAATCTTTGACAGCAAAATCGAATACGTTTATCTTTACATCATTTTACAAACTTGAACCAAGTTTGACTTCGTTCCCTTCAGTTATTCTTAAGTTATCATGGTTATGAAAACCTATTGTAGACTCTGACCTTTGACCTGTTGATGCCAAAATGTAATCAGTTCATCTTGGCATCATAATATATTGTTGCGGATCTCACCGTCGGCCCCTTTTCCCCTTACCCAGGGGGAATTAATCCCCTTGTCTGCGACTGACCGACGTGAGTCCTGAAGCTGCCCAGCTCCCTCCAGAGAGGCAGGTGAGCAACCTCGTTCGAGACCGCGGACAAGATGTTAATTTGCCGAGCGGATTAGCAGCTGCGGCTCGAACCATTAACAGAAACTAGACCCGATTCTGAACGTTGGCCAAATCGTGCCACAGGTATTCAATGTGGAAAAGACAAGGACGAACGGATGTGAAGGAAAGAAGGCAAGGTAGGAAGAACAGGATTTATTATTATTTACACCAGACTAAAAGAAGAAAAGCACTCAAAGTAATATACAGGAAAATGGAAGGATCAGAAGGACACAGAGCAATACTAGCTTATCTTCTCAGGCTTAACTTATACCCAGGACAATACAGACAGAACTAACTCACTCACACGAATGGGGAATTGCAGATTGGATTGGCTGGAGGGAGAGGAAGGTGGGACCACAAGGCTGGAAGGTTTGGCAGGGCGCACAGCAAGCAGGTCCTCTCCGGGCTGGAAGCGAGCAGGGCGGCGGCGGCACACGTATCTCGTTCGTTGCACGCGGCAGGGCTGGTTCTTGCCTCGACCTCTCTCGGTCATCTGCTCGGTCAATCCTTTGCGCGATTGTCGCACGCATATATCAAGCGGGGTTGTGACATGCCCTCGGCCGTTTGGGTACCGCCCCCGTGCTCTGTGTTGGTGGCCTTATATGGCATTGCCACGGTCTTGTTACCTTATTTGGGTATGGAGCTGAACAGCCCCCCCCCCCCCCCCCCGTGGCGAGCCACGGGCTTGTAGCCTTACTTGGGTATGGAGGTGAACAGCCCCGCCCTTCTTGTCCAAACAGAGCACGGAGCACATATTCACTATGACGGCGAAAGCTGCTTCCAAACCTGGGCCAGTTGAGAGGGCGCGCACCCCACGCTTGTCCAGCGGTTTTGCACAGAGAGGGAGAGTTTGGCTGGGAAATGCAATCCTTGAAGGGGACCTATCTTATGTCATTTGGTGCAATGCAGTCAATTAATGGGAAACACAGCCTTAAACTAACACACATAACAAGGAAATAACTATTTAGAAGGGTATATGGTGGCCTACGTGCTTGTACATGGACTAGCTACGGTGCACTCATTTCAATTAACAGCCAATTAAAAGGGGAAATGTACACAGGAATTTTAATACTAAATTTACAAAGTGAAGGTTCTAAAAACCGTAACAATATACTTATACCAAGTTTGGTCAAACTCCCATCACCGGTTCACAAGTTAGCATGGTAACATAATTTTTACCTCACATATCCTTTGACCTCTTGACCCAAAAATGTAATCAGTTCATCCTGACATCATTATACATATCTGACATTTCATCCTGACATGATATCTCCACCAGGTTTGGCTTGGATAACTTCAGCCATTATTTAGTTATTGCGATAACAAAATATTTTTACTTATCATGACCTCTGACCTTGAACCTCTTGACCCCAAAAGTCAATCAGTTCATCTTTACATCATTCTACATACTTGCACCAAGTTTGACTTTGATCCCTTCAGCAATTCTTAAGTTATCGCGGTAACGAAAATCTATCACGGACGGACGGACAACCCAAACACATAATGCCTCAGCGACTTCATTGGCAGAGGCATAATAATGCTTGTCACATTTGGCTCGGCGGCCGTAGGGTCTAAAAAATCTACGGCCACTAGCAATTATAGGGCGGCCGCAGTATTTCCACGGTCACACAATGTAGCAGTCGCATATGTTTTTATTTTTCGGGTAGCCGCACGGGGTATTTAGAAATTGTGGAGACCGAAAACGTGGGGGTGCCGTACGGTCTTTGATTTTATGTCGCACGGTGACCTTAGGGCGTCCCTGCGGCGACCATATAATTTTCAAGGCAGACGCAAGGTAGCCTCAAGGTGCCCGCTAGGCGACCGCAGGGGGGCCCTAAGGCGAACGTGCGGCCAGACGGACGGTAACGAGTGGGTATATATACCAGTTCTTTTTCATATGTATATCATATCTCATATCTGTCATATAGATTGTGGACCAGGTTATATACAGATGGCGCTGGTTGTTCCTCAACGGCAGAGGCTGGGCTACCTGCACATGCAGCTGAGGCGGGTGCATCGAGAGCGAGATTACCTGATTGCAGCCCTTTTCCTGGAGGAGCAGCGGCTGGCCCGATGGCAGCGAAAAAGGAGGACGATGTGGGTGAAGCCCTGGCTGTTGCGGCGTGTCACCCTGGGCCACTACGACAACCTGATGCAGGAGCTGATGCGTGAATCCAGGGGTGACTCCAAGGCATTCCTGCGTATGGAACCTGCAATGTTCCAGGAGATGCTGGTCCGTGTCGCTCCCAGAATCACAAAAAGCGACGGTGCAAGGCCCGGCCCCCCCTTGCGCCAGGCCTGAAGCTGGCCATAACACTCCGGTTCCTGGCAACGGGTGACTCCTACCACTCGCTTGCATTCAGCTTCAGGGTGGCACATAACACAATATCACTGTTTGTGCCCGAGGTGTGCGATGCCATCTCTGAAGAGTACCGGGACGAGGTGTTCGTGACCCCCTCAACTCCTGATGGATGGAATGAAGTTGCCCAGGTCTTCGGGAGGAGGTGGAACTTCCCTCACGCCTGCAGGGCCATTGACGGCAAACATATAAAGATAAAGAAGCCATCGAAGTCAGGCAGCGTCTACTTCAACTACAAGGGCTTCTTCTCAATAGTGCTGATGGGGATTGTGGACGCAGACTATCGCTTCCTTTGGGTGCATGTGGGTGCGGAAGGAGCTGCCTCTGATGCAGGGATTTACAACCGGTCTTCCATTGAGCCCGACCTCCGTGAAGGAAGATTTGGTTTCCCTCCCCCTGAGCCCCTCCCCAACGACGACCACGACGTGCCATACTTTTTCATCGGGGATGACGCGTTCCCCCTGCGAACATACCTGGTGAAGCCCTTCTCCCACAGGAACCTCACGCACGACGAACGCATTTTCAACTACAGGTGTTCCCGTGCCAGGAGGGTGGTTGAGAATGCTTTCGGCATCCTTGCCAACCGTTTCCGGTGCCTCCTCACCACCCTCATGACCACCCCTGAGACATCCACCAAGATCACCAAGGCGTGTGTGATACTTCACAACCTGATGCGGGGCCGCTTTCCCAACCTGCAGAATGCCGACCTTGACGAGGAGCAGGCGGATGGTGTGATTGTCCCAGGGGCATGGAGGGATGCAGGCTACCTCGCCGACATGCAGGGTGCATTACGTGCCCCCAGGGAGAACCGTGCCGGCAAAGAGCTCCGGATACACCTCAAACACTATTATAACAGTGCTGCCGGCAGCGTGCCATGGCAGGAGGCAGCTCTCAACTGGTGAATTATTATAATTGGACCATCAAATGAACTTTATAGCCATAACATCTGACCTTATAATAACCTGTGAACTAAATGTACCATGTGATCCCACTTGTCAAATAAAGTATTTAAAAGTTGAATATAACCCAGTTTGTTTGCTTTATCGTTTTATCCCACAATAAACAAAGAAACAGACAGCAATAATTGAACGATAAAATAAAAATATAAAACCCATAAATTAGACACTTAAATCAATTTTAGCAATGAAAATTTCCATTTATAAATAAAGGGAAAATTTCCCTTGAAAGTTTGAAGTGCCCAATTGCTGGTTTTTATTTTCTATTTCTTTATTAATTATGATGCTTCCCTGTGTCTTTAAAGTGATCAGATTAAAGTAATAGCATAAATATTCACTCTATTGTGGTATTAATTTTTAACTTTCTTTCCTATTTTCAAAGGGATATAAATAATTATATTATGGAAGAATTAAAGACCAACACATAAATCAAGTTTCAAAGCCCATAAATGGTACCATTTTATTAGCTATAACAAAAATAACTAACATATCATATATATAGTAACAGCAACATATTTATATTAGTCTCCATCAGACTCGGACTCAGCGCACGCCTTGTCTGCCTTGTCTGCCAGAGATGAAGTCTGGGGCCTCATTAGACCGCTGAGCAAGGACTGGTCCGCGCTGGTGCCATGGAGGCCGAAGCTGCTACCACCACTGAATCCCGAGAGGCTCAGTCTGTCCCCCAATGCAGGGGTGCGGAGGGCCGGGAGCAAGTCTTGGTCCCCGAATATGTTGCTGGTGCTGGGGATAGTAGGAGCAGAGGTGGGGCGGGCGGGCTGCTGATGCTGATGCGGCTGCTGCTGTTGAGGCGACTGGGTCTGTAGACACAAGAAAAATGCACATTAAATAAAGGTTCTATATAAATAGTACGTTTCTGAAATAAAATCTTGTATGTTTTACATAGAATCATAATTTACTGAGTTAATATCTTTATAATTTCTGCAATAAAATCTTTTATGTTTTACATAGAATCCTGATTTGATGAGTTTATTTCTTTATAATAACTTACCAGCATTTGGGTGAAGGTCTGCTGCCGCAAATACCCTGGCGGTTGCTGCTGCTGTTGTTGGTATTGGAACTGCGGCTGGGGCTGGAACTGCTGGGAAGGGTGCTGGAACTGGCCCTGGAATGAGAACTGGGAGGCCGCGGGCTGGGGCGGGTACAAAGGGGGACATGGCAGGTGGAGCTGGGGTTGGAGCCGGACACTGCTGACTCATACTTTGCCCCTCATCTGTTGGCTGGTATCGCTGGGAGAGGGCCAGGGTTTCAGTCTGGAATTGTCGGAACCTCTCCTTCGGGCAGTTGCGCACCACCGTCTGGAGCCAGCTGCCCCACGCCTCTCGCTCATCTGGTTCTCTGCTTGCGGACTCTTCCAACTGGGGGGAAAGAGAAAACAAAAAGGAAAATTATCATAACTGTTTCAATCCAAATTTCAAAAAACATAAGACTTATGACACATGACATTTAAAAGTACAGTTTAGGTTATCATTAAATCGGTTATAATTTACCTTTTTCTCTGTTTCCCGGTCCCGTCTCCGGTTCTCCATCAGCATCTCGTGGAGGAGCTCCCCTACGTCAGGGGTGGTCTTTGCGGCCTTCTTCCTGCTCATCCTGGTGCTGCTGCTGGTGCTGGTGCCCGCCCTGTTCCTGCTACTGTGGTGACTGTCGGCACTGCTCCCCCTCGTCCGACTTTCAGACCCTCTGTCATGGTCATCAGTGTCGTGTGCCGCAGAGTCGTGTGCCTCAGAGTCGGGTGCCGCAGAGTCGTCCCCTACATCTTCATCTTCCTCGTCCTCATCCTCCACAGCAACCTGAAGCATAGGCAGAGAAAAATGAATATTAGGTACATGCAACACTCAGGATGTTCTGTCAGGGACTGAAAAGAATAGGATCATTTGCACACAAACAAATTCAATGCCAATGTTACCCTTCCCAACTCCTGTCCCTGGGTCTGCGGCTGAATCACCTCATCGAGAAAGGCCAAGTTCCGCAGCTTCCACTGCTGTAGGCTGGTTAACTTGGAGGATGCTTGGCCCGACTTCCCCGAGGAACCGGCCCGGTTCTTGAGTTTGCCATAGGCAGAACGTAGGTTTTTGAACCTCCTCTTGATCTTCTCCACTGCAAACAAAAAATAATCACATTAGAATGTGTCAGAGGAAAGTGAATATTATGTATTTACACAATGGAGGATTTTTTTCATGATACTTGGACAATTGACAATGAAACTACAATACAAATCAGTAATTTAAGAATTACAAAAATGAGGAAATGGGGAAAGTACTGATTGTGGCAACTATGTACCAGGATTAATTTCACTACTCACCGGTCCACTTAATCTCCTTGGCAAGCTCAGCCAGTTCCGCCTCCTTCAGCTTGGTGTTGCGGTACTTCTCATGTCTGAGGTTGTAAAAGTAGGGATGGGCCTCGTAAAATTCGACAATGCGCTGGAGCGCGGGAGACTCATCCTCATCCTCTCCATCAGGGTCATGGTCCTGCTCAGGCTGGGTGTCTGGCACCTGTTCTGGCTCCATGGATGGCTGGTCCTCTTGCTCATCCTCATGGACTGGGTTGGTCTTTTTCTTGGCACCTTTCCCCTTGTCCTTGGTTGATCGCTTCTTTGGCGGCATGGTGATGTGTCTGGTCTGAGCTGCTGGTGAAATGTGATGATGTGTGTGGTAAACACCTATACTCCGATCTCTAGCGGTAGCGCACGGTCGACGCAGACTGCCACGGAGGCCGTACGTAGGACGCACGGCGGGCGTAGGGGAACCGTGCGTCGACCCTGCGTTGCCCGCAGGTAGTCACACAGACCGTAAGGCCACCGTACAGTGAACACAGGGACGCCTTAGGACTACCCTACGGCGACCGTGGAAATAGTGCGGCCGCCGTAATTTTTTGGGGGTTGGCCAAATTCATTTTTCATTGATAAGAGCCTACGGCAGCCGCACGAATAACGCAAGCCCACCGTACGCCCTACGAACAGTCGACGTGGAACACATCTACGTCATGGCTACGGCTTGTCGAATTGCTACGGCCAACCTAGAAATGAAAAAAGTTATAACTCCGCGCTATAATTCCACGGAGACCCCTATGGCCTGTAAAAGATAGCCATACGCCCTAGGGCCACCCTGAGGCCACCTCAGAAACTCTGCGGCTGCCGCACGTTTCTGTCAATTTAGGGGGGGGTATGGCCGCCGTATCCTAGCCGTAGAGCAAATGTGATTGAGGAGTAAGCACAATGTACAGTACTCCATTTTCATCGAAAACCTCTCTCTCCAGCCATGGCACCTCAGCAAAGGACTTCTGCGACTCATTGGGACTGACAATCTGTCAATTTCCCGACCCGGATTTCAGTAAACTGCACATTGTCTCTTCAAGACTTGGTTATGACTTACTTACCTGCAGCCATCAAACTTCTGGACCGGTTTCCCATCTCTACTGCCTCTGACATCAACTCATCCTGGGAATTCTTCCAAAGTAAATTGCTCTCTCTCATGCACAGATTTATCCCATCTCATGTTCAGTTGTCATACCCTTCTTCCCGTCCATGGTACATTGAATCTTGTGGTGAGGCAGTTGCCCTGAAACAACTTGCGTTTGCCACATGGAAGGCTAATTCAACTGAAAGCAATCTCCGTTCCTTTCAAAATGCTTGGAACAAGTGTGTGTCCACCCTCAGGAGAGCCAGGAAACAATATCTCTCTGCTCTTAAGCCTGAACTCTCAAACCTGTCTCCCTCCTCCAAGTCCCGGTGGCATCTGGTCAAATCCTTTTCTGGTGTTTGTTCCCCTTCCATTCCCCCCCCCCCCCCCCTTACGTCAAACACCTACACAGTTGACACTCCACTTGAAAAGCTGAATGCCTCAACTCTGTGTTTACCTCCAAATCTTGTGTCCCATGATCTTTCCTGGGAAAACCACATTTCCAAGCTGGCCTCCAAAGCCAGTGGCCGACTGGGCATCCTCGGTCATGCGAAGTCCTTCCTTGGCACACCAGAGCTCCTCACCACAAACAAATCTTTCATCCGCAGCTCAATGGAATACTAATCTCCCCTCTGGGCTGGTGCTGCTGCCTCACACCTAGCTCGGATTCACGGGGTTGAAACCAAAACATTCAGAATCATTGATATCTCCTGCGATGAAGCTGATTCTGAAGGCCTTTGACCCTCTCATCGCAGGCAGGTGAGGTTGATGGTCTTCTTATGAATTTTGGGGTAGGGGCATATATAGATTTAGGTAGATCTGCAGAGGTAGGTGTCCGGCTGTCATGACAGGGAACCTCACCTGTAACAAGCGTTACGCCTAGGTCCCCTGTCGGTGAAGTGATGAGTTGACAAAGTGGAAGGCGCAAGGCGGCCATCTTGGATTTTGACGTGGCGACCCAATTTGCAATCGCGTTCTCCCTTATGCGGAGATACACCCACACACCAGATTAGAAGTTAGTAGTTCGTTTATTTTTCAAGATATTTCGCTCACAAGGTTCAGACATATATACGGTGGCGGGCATCGTGGATTTTGACGTGGCGACCCAATTTTCAATGCCGTTCTTCCTTATGCCAAGATACACCCACACACCAAATTAGAAGTTGGTACGTCGCTTATTTTTCAGATATTCCGCTCACAAAGTTCAGACATACATGGCGGCGGCCATCTTGGATTTTGACGTGGGTTGCACCCACACACCAAATTATAATTCGGTCCATCGCTTACGCACGCATGCACACGTGCACTGACGGATGGACGGACAGACGGACAGACGGACAGACACACGGACGGAGGGGACAACCATAGTCCCCCTTTCGCTCCGCGGTGCGACGGGGGACAATAAGTTCTGTCTCGCCCGAATGTCGGAGTAAGCTGCGTATCTGTGTCCCCGCCACGAGGGGGCGTGGCTTGGTAACTAGAATTAGGGAATAAGAATAAGATTCCATTGTGTGTCGTTCCATCTGTGATTATACCGGTGACCCGTATGGCAACGCACAATAGACATTAGATAGGCCCAATAGTAACACCACACAAACACTAATTAAATCCCCCCTCCGCCACAATAACCATAAAACCCACAGGAAGCCAGTTCGGGGCACCGCCGATGAGGCTGCAGCGAGCCACATCACCAGCTTACATCGTAACACTCATTGCTCAGGTAGGCTGAGGCCATGCTCACCTTGCGAAGGATTGGCAGAAGGAAGACACCACAGAACGAGGGCCGCCGATTGGCGGAGTGGGAGAGGACTGGTGATTGGCCAGGGCAAAAGCAAGAAGCAGCTCACTGGGCTTGGTGAAGCAAGAGCAAAGAGAGCGGCATACTGATTGGCCACCGATGAATGGGATGAGAGAGACGTGACGTGGCCATTGGTGGAGAATTGAGCCTGTGATGTTGGCCGGCAGGGATTGGCAGAGAGAGGGAGGTGACGTAACGAGGGATTGACAAAAAGAAGAGGAGACTGACATTTTCTCTCTCTCGTCCCTGCTCGTTGAGGTGGACGTTGGTGTCTGGACATCGCTCGTTCTTGCCCTCACGCCTTCCTTCACCTCGACTCTCTCCTTTGCGACCCGAACGTTGGGTGAATCGCAGCTTCGTGCCGAATTCGGGAGGACATTCCATGGCTGGTGACGCGGGTTGCACACTTGGCGTGAGAGGTTTTATCGAGGCCTTGTGAACGGGGGCGCAGCAAGGCCTTTCTTCCCGCCGACCGGAGCTATCCATCCAACCCAGAACCACCATCTCAGAAGATCCCCGAGACACGAGCTAGTTGCGATAAGTACAATAACCATACGCATTTTATTTTACAGTTTCTTTCATCCTTTTGTCTGTGTTGTTGAAGTCTGCTGTGGGGACGTCCCAATTTTGGATTATAATTATTTACCGGCGGGTTTCTTTGTATCGGGTTCCGTAAAATAAACGTGTTTCTTTTTGTACATTTAATTCGGTGTTCGCTTGATTTAATCTCCACAGGGGTGAAGATTGCATCGGAACCGTGAGGTAAGGCACTTCAGCATCCTCCCCACCCTCCTTATCCTCGTCCTCCCCGCATGTATGAACTCTGCCATATTTGAACTGAACGCCTTTGGAGTTAAAGCTTGCTCGGTTAATCCGTTTCCTTTGTCGGTTTTTAAATCGCAAGGAACACGACAGTCTTTATGTCTTCCACTGATTCCTCTCCGGCCGAGCTCACTCTGCTCTGTCTGTGCTCTGTCCCCCAAATATTCCTTCGGGATGCACAAGATCTGCCAGCAACCATCTTCTCGTGAAACTGCCAAAATCTAGACTCCCTGCTCACCTTCACTCTTTCATTCCTCTTTTCTCCCGCCTTTGGAACAAACTCCCTCACTCTCTTCAATCCCACTCCTCCCTCCAGGTCTTTTAAACAGCTGTTCACCACTATCACTTGTCTTTGCCCATCGAATACTTTGATTTTTTTTCTACCCCTGTTCATACAACCCAAATTTCAAATTCCCACTTCTTTCCTAAAAGTCCTTGTGGTGTCCATTTGTTTTATACCTCTTAATCCCCCCCCCCCTCTGCCCCTAGTCCTCTCCTTTCCACAGATCTACCGATGTCCCTGTTCTCTACTGTTGTGGTGGTTGTGTGCAGCCCTCTCTTTCTCCATCTTGTCTCCCTCTCCCTATTTTAAAATATGTTTCATGCTTTTCTGTATTTGTGTTTATGTGTTACCTCCTATACGAACCTTGGCTTTGTGCACAAAAATAAATAAATAAAACACGAGCCCAATGTCTGTGCTCATCTGTCACGAGGCGGCACCGAAAGTAGAGGATCAATGTGTCGGTCCCATGACAAGAATGCGGGGACAAAGCTTTGAAGGTGGTTTCTATATAATTGAAGGGTGCTGAACAAAATTGGTGGGAGTTATCCTCTCAAGAATGCTGGCATTTTTGGGTCCGTGCCAAATCCAACATGGCTGAGGCCAAAGGCCCTGTCCATACCATACGTATGGCTCTGGTGTTTTTTCACCTTATCCATCCTTATCCCTTATCCATTTCACCCTTTCACCCTTCACCCTTATGTTTTTTCATCTATTTTATCGTTAATAGATGTCACGGAATACATTTTTATCACAAAATAACATTCACATTTAAAGTACTAGTGAGGTACCCGTGCTAGGCACGGGTGGGAGGCCAGAAGCAAACAGACAATGCAGAAACTCTGAATGCTAAAGTATGAAACAAATAAATTCCACATTCCTGCAGCACCTTCAGTCGCCCATCAGACATGGACAGCAAGTTCGTGAAGGACTTCCATGAAAAACGTAACCGTTCGCAAACAAACGGGTACGTTTGTTCCATACCCAGTCAATGACGAATCTGCATATGGCGATCCGTGAAATCACGTTTCGAAAGTAGAAACCGTCACGGCATTTCGTCATTCACTTGAACTCGATATCTCTTTTTTCATTCCAAACAGCATAACTCCAATCACAAATGAAATAACATTAATATAAAAAATAAACTTTTAACAACATTCGTGACAAAAACAAATATTTAAATCCTGATGTGAAGTTCCGTACGGTTGGGTGAATACAATTACGAATTCAAAATCGTAATTGTATTCACTCAATTCCAATCAATTGATACTTCAACAAAACGATTAACACGATTAACGTTTCACGATTTAACATTACGATTGAATGACGGTTGTATTTGGATATTATCAAACCCGTGCATTGCCGTCATCTGTCCACTTCCGCATTTGCGGCAGGTTCATAATTGTCATCAAAATCTAAACAGTATTTGTAGAATTTTAATAAAAGCCACATCACTGTTCATGTCGGTAAATATTATTCCATCGTGTTTGGAAAAACTGGAAAATTTGGAAAAATAATATGGCCTATTTTACTCCCAGGGGTCCCAGGAATACGCACCCAAAACATTGTCGATCGGTTGAGCCGTTTTTGCGGTACCTTCGAATGGACAGACGGACATTTGGTGAATTATAGTAAGATGTGTCCAAATCCAAAGAAGGCTGCCAAAGTTCAAGATGGCCACTAAAATCTGAGGTGGCTGCCATAAAAACTCTGAATAGATTCCAATACTGATGTTCTTGGCAGTGTTGTAGGTCTCGAGACCACATTTTGTCTGTCTTGGTCTCGATCTCGGACATGGTAGCTTCGACTTCAACAGTGGTTCTTGGTGTCAAAATATAGGTTTCTGGGTCAGATAATTCAGTTTGGTATGAAAAATATTCCTCAGGGGAAGGGAAAATACAAAATGGTTACCAAAATAATCTAACATGGCCGCTATTAATCTCGAAGTTAACATTTATTAAGTCATTATGCCTCAACAGACTGGTCGGTTTCTGTTCTAGGTAATCAGGGGTTTGTTGGGACGAGGAATTATTTTTACACGTTTGTCAGTTCAATCTCATCAACAAGATGACAACAAAGTAACGGCTGCAAAATAAATCCAAGAAGCAAGTATCCGACTCTATTTGTGTCACATCACTAAAGCATAAAATGGAGTGGACACCAAATAAAAACTTTCAGTTTGTATTTTATACTCAACATGAAATAATGAAACTTACATTTGGCATACAAGCTGAGTCTTATTGGGGATTAGTTGTTGAATCCAGCCTGTTTAGTTATCCCCTTCGTCCTCAGTTTCATTTTCTCCATCTGAGTCTGTATCTGCATCTGTGTGTGGTGCTTGTACTTTTTGTTTGTGCAGCAAAATCTGTGAGATTCTTTGGAAGAGCGGCTCAGTGAAACGAAATGGTACACATGCCCCATCCTTGGTGGTCCATCCATGGTTAAGTGATGGTGGAGCATGAGGGTTGTTGTAATTCGGAAGGACAAAGAATTGGGAGTGAACCCGATATACTTTCGGATTGTAAGAGTCTTCATCCGGGGTGATCCTTCGGGTCGACCACCGTTTCATCTTGCCCCATGAGGCCATGAGCAGGTCTGAGCTTTCGTTCAGCTTCATTTCATCAAAAGGGTGCAACTTATCTTCGCTTGAATACATTTCAGAAACACATTTTCTCATTAATATAAAAAGTTCGCATCATGAATTTTGTCCAACACTAAGTATTTGCCATTAATAATTAGCACTGTATTCTGATAGCGTATCCGCTCGCGGGGCAGTGAGTTGGTCACGCGGCGTAGTACTATTGACACCCAGCCAATCATCAGTCAGTATTCTCACAACAAGCACTATATTTATCCAGCATTGGCGTCTTCCATAGAAGGGGTGAACTGCGATGATGTCGACAGAAAAGGTGTCAACAATCGCCACAACTGTGTCATGCACATATCATCTGTTAAGAAACAAGATATTCGTAGCTTGACACAGATTCGGTGGGATAAGTTCCGTGAATATCTAATATAAATCGGTTGGATGACACGTGTGTGTGTGTACATATATATATATATATATATATATATATATATATATATATATATATATATATATATATATATATATATGTCAAGTAGTAGATTTGTTATTGCCTAAAGTTCAGTTATAGACGTTGGTTGCTAATGTGTTATGATTTAAATGTTGTTTAAAAATGCTATTTTCATAAAGTTAATAAAGGGTTTTTGCTTCGTTTTAGTTTTGGATGAGGAAAGGCTCGCTGAGGTCATGCTGGACAAATTGTATACGTGTGCTTTTTCGAGGCTAGATAACATAAACCTGTTGTTTTTACCATATATATTTTGTATTAATCACAGCGACGCCTGACTCTGTATAAACATGCTTTGAATTACTCATGTGAACCCATATATTTGCTCTGGGCTTATCTGGCCAAGCATGCACTCTTTGTGAGTTACATTTCTGTTTTCTCGGAGCCCAGAGAAACATTTGGTCCGAATGATAAGGAAGGGCTGACTCCCCCGAATAACAGAGCGGATGACGGTGGGGGCTTGGCCCACCGGGGAGGAACCTCTCCCAGTTTTGTTTGTTCCCTCGGAGATTTCCTGATAAAACGTGTCCCTATATAAATGGACTGGGAATCAATGTGTTTTCAGGAAGGCTTGACGTGGCATGAGACTGGCTCTTGCTGTAGATGTCTTGGCTTCTTCCGGATCTGTATAAGTTGGTTTTTAATAAAGCTGCGTCATTTCAGGCTATTGTGGACTTCTTTTGCAAACGAAGAGCTGCTTCTTCACAAATGGTCCCAGGAGTGGGGTGTCAACAGACGCGGAGGACGGGAAGCGGAACCCGGGCGACAGAAGGAAGGTCCCGAGGCCGGGACGCTGGCACTCTAATTTGATTAAGGTGAGCAATTGTTTTATACCAGAGGGCTATCTTTCCAAATTTGTACCTTGCTTCTTCGAACGGATTCAGTCCGCTTCCCTGTCATCCGCGCTGCCTGCACTCGAACAGAAATTGTAAGTAAAGGCTCATTTAGGCCTCAGAATGACGTGGTTTTGTTAAAGCCAGGATAAACAAGTAAGGACTTAACAGTAAGCTTAAAGTTACAGTTAGCACCAGGAGGGGAAAGTGAGGTCGGACAGCCGTAAAGGTTGAGCCAGGCCAAGAACTTTCCAGGAAGGATCAGCCCAGAGCAATAAGATGGGAAGCAAGCTAATGAAAGAAGGGGAACCCCTTAAGGGAACCCCGGCATCTTTCATGTTTAAGAGGCATCATTTTGCCGCGGTAAGACCATTAAAGGACTGGGCTGTGTTAACTAAAGATTTAAATAATCCCTGGCCAGAGGACAAGTAAGTAAGCAGTTAAACAAGTAAATCAGCGAGTGATGCCGCTGGACCAGATGCCAGACCAAGACCCCCCACCCCCCCAAGCCCTGAGCCCTGTCCCCGGGCTACAGGCGCCACCTCTCCCACCCCCGCCCCTGTTCCCCCAGGGGTTAGACCCCCAGAAAACTAGACCAGCCGCCCCTCAGGTTCACCTTAGCCCGGGCAATCCTTTTAGAGGACAAGAAATTAATGGGGCGGACAGCGGGTTCGCGGCCCCAGAAGGGCTAGGAGTATTGTATTGTACCCCTCAGTGGAAGGGCTCACGGAATCGGAGAACTCACAGCCTACAATCGAGATGTGTCCCTTTAAAAAACCATTTGAAAGAACCAGATTTGGCGGCTATGCAGGAGCGGGTGAGAACCTTGCTGGCTGAACAGCCCGGTCACGTACCGGAACTTATGCGTTTGTGGATACAAAATACAGGCGCAGATTGGCGGGACGTCTGCCACATGGGAGAGGCTGTATTGCCAGCGCGGGTGTGGGACCAGGCCAAAGTACACGCACGCTGGCCGAATGTAGCACCAACCCCGGCCCAGACCCTCGACGATTGGGGGGCCCTGGTCGACCTGTTGTTGGCCAGGGTACACATCGCACTAAGGCTAACCGACCAATTAGATGAAGCGGCCGAGCAGTGGGACATGGGCGACGATAAGAAGGCCGATGTAAAGGACGACATGTTGCAAATGATTGCCCAGGAATCCATAAGGGCCCCCTCCCCAAAATTTGGAACCCACAAGGGCCCCCTCCCCAAAACTGGAACATACAAGGGCCCCCTCCACAGCCGCAGAATTGGGCCGTGCAAAAGGACCCCCCACCCCCCCCAAGACCTGAGCTCAGTCCCGGGGCTCTAGGCAACACCCCAACACCCCCGCCCTGCCTTCCCTTTTTCACCTCAACCCACCCCCGTCCAACCCGTCCCAAAAAAAAATCCTTTTCCTTGAATGAGAGACGTAACATGAATGAGCAAAGACTGTTTGGGAGTGGCTGGAGAAAGGCATGATTTGAGTCGATCTGAGTTTCGCGCGAAGAATGGGAGACTCACTCGTATATGAATGAGGAATGAATGTATATTGGGATGTTAATTGACGTGTGTATCTGGCCAATGCATTTGTCTGTCATCTGTTTGGGAGTTGTTTGGGAAGCGAATTGATATAAATCGGGTCAGGAAAGCACCCGGAGTGCCCTTGTCGATCTACTGTTGATATGAAGCGGTTTCTTGGAGATGGTTGCAGGATGGGCTGTTTTTTTTGGAATTGGTGTCATATAGTGCATTTTGGGTCAGAGAGGTCAAGCGTCGGAGATCCTGTTTTTTTGCGATGTTTACGAGCTAGGGATGAGTTCTGACAGCTCAATGTTCTGACAGCTCACTACATGCCAAGTCGTAGATTCTTTATTGACAATTCAATGTTATGGCAGCCGACTGCATGTCCCAACGTGAGGTAAACCCCGCCGTGAACGCGAATAGAGCGGCGTGCAGGGAGTGTTGAGATTCGTGCGGAGGCACGAGGGTGCGCGCCAAGACGGGGGGGGGGGGGGGCGGCGTGGCGTCGTCGCGTTGAGATGGTTGTGCCAGGTCGATCGGCGATCTCTGAATTTAAATCGGATTTTTGTCATGTGTGTTGTGAAATTAAACGTCTATCCGAGAATCCTGGCAATGTTCGTTTAATTAAAATGTGGTACAAACCTGCGTTTCCGCCGTGCGGCTCCGTGGAAGTTAGAGTAGAGTTATTGTGTGTTCAGGCAAGAGCCGAGCGAGCCGCGAGTCACGGGTGTGCTGTATGAGATTTGCTCAGAGTGCCGGCGATAACTCGCCCACTCTCAGAGGAGGATGTGTGCCCAAATGCATTGTGGGTCATTGCGACTTTGCTGAATATCGGACGCTGGATGTCGGACGTTCATGTCAGACGAGCCATGTCGGAATAGTGGCCGGCTGCGACATATATGCCAGGCAATGTCACAGGACGAATACGTTATTTAAGATGGATTTATATGGATGGATGGACTTATAAGATGGATTTTTATTTAAGATGGATTTATAAGATGGATAGATGGATGGATTTATTTAAGATGGCTAAAATAAACGATTTCAAGACAGAGTAATTAATTTCCGGAGCCAAGTTCCAACAGGAAGTCTTGTTCATACAGTAAGGTACAGTGCGGAGTGGCGGCTGGAAGATGCATCGATGCATTTGTGTTGATCGATGCGGACACAGATTTAGTATGCTGGTAAGGTTAAGTTATTAAAATTGGAAATTCAATAATTTGAGCAGAAATGTCACGTTTCAACAGAACGCTGATCCGAGGAAGGAGGACGGTTGAGGTTTCAACTGTCGGTATGTGGTGTGGCTTGTGCCAAGGTGTGGGCGCGAGGAGGTGTGTTGATGAAGCGTTGTGCGAACGAGGAAGGATGTGCGAAAGGTGTGCACCAGGTAGAGAGGTGCTGCATTGTAGAGCACGCCTGGAAGTTCCTGGACGGATTGTGACGGTTGTTGGATTCGTAGGAGCTAGCATTTTGCGATGTAGAGCCTCAATAAGGGTCATTTGTCTGTCTGGATGTGGTTCTTGCAGGGAATGACGCCGGACTTGTATTATTTGCGGAAAAATAAAGCGCTGGTTACCCCAATTCGAAGTTTGACCTTTTAAAGTTTAGTTGACCTTTGTTCGAGATATGCAAGGGAAAGGTCAGAGGGAATTCACTAACCTTGGAAGAACGACAGGCGGAGTCAGTCTACAGGGTGTTGCTTTAACGACAGGATATAGAACTTAAATCTGGAGAGAATATCGGGACATATATTGTGGGTAAAACCAAAATCATGTACGTAATTAATGAACAGAGAATATCGAGTCCTGTTTGTCGTTGTAATTGTCGTTGATGTCCCGATTCAGGGGTCTCAAGAAATAAACAGACTTCCGGTGCCGACCGGAAGCGTCAGGTACAGTACGCTTGGAATTTAATTTAACCGGGCCGAGTACAGTGACGTGTTCGATCGAGCTGTGGGGATTTGAGATGGATTTGAGTCACGTTAAATGGAGGACAGTTGGGAGGATGAAGAGATGCAAGTAACGTGGATTAAATTGTGGTATCACGAGTTGGGTGCCAGAGATATTGTGGTTATTATAACTCGCTGATTATGGGGGCGCACCGAGTACAGATCGGGTTGCATGATGGAGCACGCATGCATGGATTTTGGCTTTGCGAGGCTCCAGATAGAAATTGGCATTTCGATGCTGTGGATTATATTGTGCCTGCCCGGAAAGGTGATGTCCTGTGCTGGGGCTGGCGACATGCCTCTGTTATTTGTCTGTCTGTCGGTCTGATTGTAAGTCTTTGGTACTGGGAGGGCTAATTGAGTGCTCAGGCGTCATTGTTCCATGGAGGCAGGTACTGTGAGTCACAAAAGGTAAATGTAACACAGAGAGATGGACAGGACAACAATGGAGTTTATATGGACGGGTTTGGGGCAGTTTCAATCTGACGATTACAGAGTGCTTTGTTCCGTTCACGAAACATGTAAAATTCATGGAGTTGAAGTGGTTTGCAAAAAGGTAGCAGAGTCAGTACTGGGATGCAACCTCGTCCAGGGGTTTTGGTCCAGCCTGCAAGGAGTCCAGGGGCTTGTTTCAGGGCTGGGTCGCCAAAAATGGGATGCTGTGCCCATCTGGATGTAAAATTATCCATCAAGGATGGGGAATGATGTGCAGTGTGATTGATTGGAGGTAATAAGGATTTGTGTTGATTTCCTGATTTGAGTTCATCTGGAAACAAAGACAGATGGGATTAATGTGTATATCAGGAACATTTTGGAAAGAAATATGGATATATGACATTACTAAAATATAACCAAGCAATTGAGAGTTCTTGGGTTAATGGGATATAAATAAATGCATCTACAAGTTGATGGTTTATAAAAATTTAGTTCTGGATGATACTTAAACGATGAACAATGTTGGCAATATACAAAGAATGTGACTTGTTTTTTGGGGGGAAAACATGTGGTTTAAATTTGGTTGGCTAAGTTTTAAAGATGGAGATGTTTCGCAGAACTCTTATGATTATTTATATGAGTGGTGGACTATTCCATGGCGAAGCATTTTCCAGTTTATTGAAAGTTGGATTTTGTAAAATAATGGTTTAATATAACCACAGTAGAAAATAATATACAGATTTGGGACACTTTGTAAACTTTCAAATAATGAAAAGATTCATAAAATTCATTTTATTTATTTCATGGAAAATATTTGGGTTGCAAGTGGAGAAGCATGGTATGGTATAAAAATAAAGAGGGAGTATCCAGGAAAAAGATGTTCAAGTGAACTTTGTGCTGTGAAAAGAATGTCGAGTTAATGGAAGTGTTTTGTTCGATTAATTTTGTTCAATTTGTGTTCAAATGACCATCGATGTTGGGGGCAAAGTTATGGGTGAATTTGGTGAGTGGTTGTGGGCAAACGAAGATTAATTTAGATTTATCATAGTTAAGTTCGAGGAAGTTGATTTGAAGCCAGAATTTCATTTGGATGCCAGAAAGGAGAAAGGAGATGCTGAAAGCCAGAAAGGAGATGCTGTTGTCTACTCTGAATGACAGGTGGCGGTATCCAGGGCGCTGAGGAGTTTGTTCACGTTGTAAAGTTTGTTTATTTAGTTTGTTTATTGTAGAGAAGAGTGCTTTTGGGATTCCGGAGCCAGAGTGGATAATTTGAGGGTAGTAGGTGGAGTAGAGGACATCTTTGCAGTGCTGTAGGTGGTCCTTGTAGGCTTGGGGGTGAACTAATTTGGGTTTAATAGGCACAAGCTGGTCTAAACAGGGTGAGGAGGATGGTGTGATTGATGATGTCAAAGGAGGCGTTGAGGTGAGGAGGATGAAAATGTTGAGGTTGCCGGCATCAGAGGAGAGAAAAGGTCGCTGGTGATTTTGAGGAGAGCAGTTTCAGTACTGTGGCTGGAGCAGAATCCGGATTGGGATGTTTCATACAGGTTATTGGCAGAGTGGTGATGTTTGAGTTGAGTGGCCACAGCACGTTCCAAAACTTTTGACAGAAAGGGTAGATTGGAGATGAGTCTGAAGTTATTTAGGGTGTCAGGGTTTAGTCCAGGGTTTTTTCCAGAATGGGGGTGAAGTTTCACGAGTTTTTGGGGAAATCGGTATGTGAAGCGGGATTAAGTTGGAACTGCTTGATGAGCCATGGAGATGGATTGGGTTTTGTTGTTGGTTGTCTGGGAGTTCGGTTGTTGCATTGCCAAAGGTTTCTGTGTGGTGGACACACTCGTTGGCTGTTGTCTTGTGTGACGTGGATGGAGATGTATGTGGCTGCGTGTGGCTGCCTGGAGTCGGGAAGACGGCTACAGTGGTTGATATTGGTTGTGGATCGTCCGGGGTGCTTCGATTTGCATAGGGGGTGAAGATTGGGATATTACATTATTTTAAGTAAGTATTGGTATGAGTAATTACATAAGTAATTATGAGTTATTATGAGTATTAGTTATGAGTAAGTGATTATTTTAGTAAAGTTACATGTTTCGCTGTGTTGTGGATCTGCGGACAAGCTAGTTTGATGGGTACCCTGGGGTCTTCGGCGTGTCTATGTGTTTGGCTGTCTGTCACACCGGACTCTTGAATGGGTTTTCATGAGACGAATTTCAGACATAACAGTGAGAATCTATTTTGAGCGAATCACAGTGGGTGAGGAAAACATTGTGTGTGACCAGACACCAGAACTGACCAGAATTGAAATTGGAAGTAGACCAGGTTATTTCTATTATTTGTTTATTCGTGAAAATAAATAAATAATAGGGGGAGGTTAATGGAGGTTAATGGTGGTTTGTGTGTGTTAATGGAGGTTAATGGTGGTTTGTTTGTGTTAATGGAGGTTAATGGTGGTTTGTTTGTGTTAATTCTAGTTGAAACTCTCGCTGAAGTAATTTTCGTTTATTTTTATTTTAATGAATTGAATCTATGAATTGGAGACCTGTAGACCAGGCGCTCCCAGGAGACTTGTGGACCAGGTGTTCGTGGAGCACTTCACCTGCAAGAACGCCTTGGAACCAAGGTGGAAGGGACCAGTCCATGTGTTGCTGACTACACCAACGGCAGTCTTTTGCGAGGGCAAGACCTCATGGATCCACGCCACGCACTGTAAGTTGGCCATACAAGCACCAGACACTACACCACAGCAACCACAGTAAGGATGGGCCTAATCATAGGTATGATACTATTGATAGCGACAGCAGCTAGGGGAAAACTCCGATTCCAATAGATGCGAAAACGAAACCCGACACCTCACCGTAACATGGGGACAAAGAGTATCACTACCATGTTTCGAACAGAAAGCCCTGCACACAAATTGGGTGAACATAAATTGGCTAGCACTGTCGGCAGGGCCTGGACGCGTTGGCATGGTACTACAAAAGCAACGAGAGTTCCGGGAAGACGGGCAAGCTAGCATTAAGACCTTGGCCCAACCAGGATACCAATGGGGAACCCCTGATTTTAAGCTACAAACACGCACACGCCTAGGGAAAGACATGACCATGCAGGTCCGGTGCAGCGTCTGGACCCCTGGCGCGGCCGGTGGCGAAAGGAACTACATACCATGCATCGAATACATACTCACGCCACAACCCCAGAATAAGGCCCCAAAGAAGGGTGAAAACACATATTGGAAAGTGGCCAGGGAAGTGGCAACAATTCAAAATAGGACACACTGCTGGTCGTGCATGCGCTTTCCCCAAGCAGGCACCACAGGAATACACATGATAGTGCTACCTCTGTCCCTCAATGACCTCTGCTCACAACCTATCGATTCCCCATGTTTAGTCACCACGCTGGAAAGAGAAGGGGTTGACAACGGCAAGAGTTGCAATCGACAATTTAATTATCGCCCGTCAATGATTGCCCATGTGGCCGAGAGGCCTGCCCCCGTCTGGGTCAAACCACAGAAAGGGAAGGTCTGCCTCCAGGGTTCCGGCCACTTGCGTATGGGAGAATCAGAATGCGCCTACACTCTCCCCGGGAAGCTGGGACAAGGGAGCTCGGGGATTACATTACGAATAGTACTGCAAGATAAACACAACCACAACATAACGGCTATAACATTCTCTAGGGGGGTTAGTAGGATTAATGGGGTGGTAAAGGGACTCCAGTGCTTATCCACCCACCTGGTCCCACCCCATGGGACAATGTTTATATGCGGCGACAAGGCTTACCCCTATTTACCAAATAATTGGGGGGGCACATGTTATCTGGGTTCAGTCCTTCCTGACGTTGAGATACTGGATGAGCTAGACCCAAAGTCCTTGGACAGGCGTTATAAGAGGTCAGTCATGAACGAAGATGGAACCACTAAACTACACGGGAGTCTATGGGAAAAGGTGTTTGGTTTCTTCTTCCCAGGAGCGGGCACAGTCATGGATAGTTTCCGAATAGACAAATTGGCTTTGACCCTAGAAAAGGTGGCAAACGACACCGCTACGGCTCATGACATACTATTGGACACGGTAATTCACATGCGTACAATGGTGATGCAGAATCGGGTGGCTTTGGACATGCTCCTGGCAGAGAAAGGAGGGGTATGCGGAATTATAGAGGGAAAATGTTGCACTTACATACCCGATCCATCTGACGGAGTGTCAGCCGCAATAGTGAGACTAAGGGAAACTAGCCACGCCCTGACGATCGATCGGATCGCGCGTGAAAATTCTTATACATTTAGCTGGCTCACTGACTGGTTCCAGGGATGGACGGGCACCATAGTGAAGTGGTTATTGACCGCACTGGCTGTGATAATCGGGGTAGTAATTTGGGGGGCACTAATGAAATCTCTAGTCCTCCTCTGTATGAGAAAGTATTTTACAGGATGGAAAGTGAAAAAGCCGCCGACAACGACTATGGCTCTGACCACAGAGGCCGTCGACCTGAACGGGTCCTTCAACAAGGCAGTTGCGACCGGCGCTCCAGAAAATTGCATTGAATTTTGTAATGACTGTGATACTTGTGCGGATCCCATGTGGGAACTGGCTGCTGCCTGTAACGGTGTATGTGATGACTGTGATACTTGTGCTATAAACCCCTTGCGTGTACTGGCTAACGCTGCTTATGTATTACAAGCTGACAGCTGCACGCCCCCTTCCGACCCAACTATGGATCTGATTGCGACACTGGGTCTGGCGGTCGAGGGACCCGACGCGGATGTCCTAGACCCGCAAGCCGACCAGGCGCCCATGGGAGACTTTGACATAAAGGAAGTTCCTCTCTTTGCTTCATATGTATTAAGTTCAAATGCTTCAAGTGAATCGGATTTTTACGCTCTGTACCCTGACCAGGAAGTTGAGACACAAGATACTGACAATACTATGTATTCCCCAGAACAGCAGCACGTGAGGGACCTCATGGGCATGATCGTTGATTAACTTCGAAGATCTGCAAGGACTGAGTCTGCAAAGGGTGGGGGGAGCAAGTTCCGCAGGGGAGGTGACGGGCCCTCTGGCGGAGCAGAACCTCATCTGGACCAGACACCTTCGTTGTGGATCCGAAACGTTAATGGACTTTCATGTTCTGAGCCCTCAGGTTCCAAGCACGCACCGCACGACACGCTCGCCAAATCGCCAGGCGAGGCGCTTTGGGCGCACGATATGCCCTTGGGAGATACCCGCATTACAATTATTTTTTCAATACCCGCATTACACAATTATTTTTCAATAAAGCCCGATGTGGCACGTTGTCTCTTAAGATACTTTGTCTCGACGAGACAAGAGGAAGGAATGTCAAGTAGTAGATTTGTTATTGCCTAAAGTTCAGTTATAGACGTTGGTTGCTAATGTGTTATGATTTAAATGTTGTTTAAAAATGCTATTTTCATAAAGTTAATAAAGGGTTTTTGCTTCGTTTTAGTTTTGGATGAGGAAAGGCTCGCTGAGGTCATGCTGGACAAATTGTATACGTGTGCTTTTTCGAGGCTAGATAACATAAACCTGTTGTTTTTACCATATATATTTTGTATTAATCACAGCGACGCCTGACTCTGTATAAACATGCTTTGAATTACTCATGTGAACCCATATATTTGCTCTGGGCTTATCTGGCCAAGCATGCACTCTTTGTGAGTTACATTTCTGTTTTCTCGGAGCCCAGAGAAACATTTGGTCCGAATGATAAGGAAGGGCTGACTCCCCCGAATAACAGAGCGGATGACGGTGGGGGCTTGGCCCACCGGGGAGGAACCTCTCCCAGTTTTGTTTGTTCCCTCGGAGATTTCCTGATAAAACGTGTCCCTATATAAATGGACTGGGAATCAATGTGTTTTCAGGAAGGCTTGACGTGGCATGAGACTGGCTCTTGCTGTAGATGTCTTGGCTTCTTCCGGATCTGTATAAGTTGGTTTTTAATAAAGCTGCGTCATTTCAGGCTATTGTGGACTTCTTTTGCAAACGAAGAGCTGCTTCTTCACACACACATATATATATATACATATATATATATATATATATATATATATATATATATATATATATATATATATATATATATATATATATATATATATATATATATATATATATATATATATATATAGATATATATAGATAGATATATAATAATAATAATAATTCATTTATTTTGTATAGCGCTTTTCCAGAAGCCCAAAGGCACTTTGACAGAGTGGAAAACATAATGCATAACAATACATGAAAACAACAATTGCAAAAAGACAAGAATCAATAGGGAAATATTTAAAGCAAAAGGAGGGAGAAGGAGAAGAAATAGTCAGGGGTTAAATGCTGTGGGTTGAATGTTGAATGCAGTGTTGAACAGGCGGGTCTTTAGTGATGTTTTGAATGTGGTGAGTGAGGAGGAGTCTCTGATGGTGTGAGGTAGTGAGTTCCAGAGGGTGGGAGCAGCGATGGAGAAGGCCCTGTCCCCCCAGGATCTGAATTTGGTCCGGATGGAGGGGGTCAGGAGGTTGGTACCAGCAGAGCGGAGGTTGCGGGTGGGAGTGTGTCTGGAGAGGAGGTCAGCCAGGTAGGATGGGGCCAGGTTATGGAGGGCTTTGTATGTCAAGAGGAGGATTTTGTACTGGATTCTCTGGGGGATGGGGAGCCAGTGAAGCTTGTAAAGGACGGGGGTGATGTGGTCACGGGTCCGGGAATGGGTGAGTAGACGGGCAGCGGAGTTCTGAATGTATTGGAGTTTATTGGTGATTTTTGAGGGTGAACCATAGAGGAGGCTATTGCAGTAGTCCAGACGGGAGGTGATGAAGGCGTGGATGAGGGTTTCTGCAGCCGTGGAGGAGAGGGATGAGCGGAGAGGGGCAATGTTTTTCAGGTGAAAGAAGGCTGACTTTGTGATCTGTTTAGTGTATTTGTCGAAGGAAAGGGTTTGGTCAAAGATGACGCCAAGATTCCGGATGTGAGGGGAGGTGGATACTGGGATACCGTCGATGTTGAGGGCAAAGTTATGGGTGGATTTTGTGAGCGTTTTTGGGCCAATGATGATTATTTCAGATTTATCACAGTTAAGCTTGAGGAAGTTGATTTGAAGCCAGGATTTTATTTCAGTGATGCAGTTTGTCAGGATAGAGTGGGTGTCGGTGGAGACGGACTTGGTGGAGATGAAATGCTGGATGTCATCAGCGAAGCAGTGGAATTGGAGACCATGACGGCGGATTAAGTGACCGAGGGGGGACAGGTAAAGGATGAAGAGGAGGGGGCCAAGAACTGAACCTTGGGGGACACCTTGGTCCTTGGGGGAGGGGAGCAGTGGGGGATTTGCAGTTATTGATGGAGATGAACTGGCGTCTGTCAGAGAGGTATGATTTAATCCAAGAGAGGGCAGTGCCGGTAACGTTAAAGGTGGATTCAAGTCGGGTGAGGAGGATGGTGTGATCGATGGTGTCAAAGGCAGCGCTGAGGTCGAGGAGGACGAGAATGTTGAGGTTGCCAGCGTCAGAGGAGAGGAGAAGGTCGTTGGTGATTTTGAGGAGAGCAGTTTCAGTACTGTGGTTGGAGCGGAATCCGGATTGGAATGTTTCATACAGGTTATTGGCAGAGAGATGATGTTTGAGTTGAGTGGCTACAGCGCGTTCCAAAACTTTTGACAGAAAGGGTAGGTTGTAGATGGGTCTGAAGTTGTTTAGGGTGTCAGGGTTTAGACCAGGTTTTTTTAGAATGGGGGTAACAGCAGCAATTTTGAGGGAAGGTGGGACGATGCCTGTAGACAGGGAGGAGTTTATTGTTGCAATGATAAGTGGAGAGAGAGCAGGGAGGGAGGCCTTGACAAAGATGGAGGGGATGGGTCAAGAGTGCAGGTGGCAGTTTTCATTCCTATGAGGAGTTCAGAGAGGTCAGTCGGGGAGATTGGGGAGAATCGAGACAGGGGATGGCAGGACGAGGGGGGGGCAGGTGGTTGGAGGGGGAGCGGGTGCGGCGGTGGTCAAGCTGTTGTAGATGTTGTCAATTTTGCGTTGGAAGAAAGAGAGGCAGGAGATGCAGTTGTCTACTGTCAATGACGGTGGTGGTGTTCAGGGGGCGGAGGAGTTTGTTTATTGTCGAGAAGAGTGCTTTTGGGTTTCCGGAGCCAGAGTGGATAATTTGAGAGTAGTAGGCGGAGCGGGTGCGGGAGAGGGCATCTTTGTAGTGTTGTAGGTGGTCCTTGTAGGCTTGGGAGTGAACTGTGAGACCCGTTTTATTGCGGAGTCTTTCAAGTTGGCGAGCACGAGTTTTCATCAGGCGGAGTTCAGGGGTAAACCAGGGAGCAGAATGGGTGAAAGAAACTGTTTTGGTTTTTACAGGCGCAAGCTGGTCAAGGCAGGAGGAGAGAGTGTGGTTGTAGTAGTCAGTGAGGTCGGAAGGGGTGTGGAGGTCAATGAAGGGAGAAGTGGACATTTTTTCAGAGAGGGTGGATGAGAATGAGGTAGGTGAAAGAGCATTTAGCTTATGGAAGTTGATAGTGCGATAATGCCTTGGTGTTGGGGCGGGGATGTTGATGGTCAGAGTGATGGCTAAGTGGTCAGAGAGGGTGAGGTCGGAGCCAGAGAGATGGTGCAAATTTAATCCAGTGGAGCAGACAAGGTCCAAAATGTGACCACGGATATGGGTAGGAAAGTCGACATGTTGAGTGAGGTTAAAGCAGGTGAGTAAATCAGTGAAGTCAGTGGTTATTGTGGAGTCAGTGGAGTCCATGTGGATATTGAAATCACCAAGGAGGAGGATTGAGGGGGAGAGGGAACATAGCTGGGTCAGAAAGTAGGAGAAGTCAGACAGGAATGATGGGTGTGGTTTGGGAGGGCGGTAGACGACAGCCATGACTGACTGCATGCGACCAGAGATTTAAAAGCCAGGTGTTCAAATGATGGAGCAGATGAGATGGAGGTGAGGTTGGTCTTGATGTCTTGACGGTGGATAACGGCAATTCCACCACCTCGGCCCTCCGAGCGTGGTTTATTGACGTAGGAATATCCATTGGGTGTGGTGAGGTTGAGTGTGTAGTAGTCCAGAGGTTGTTGCCAGGTTTCGGTGAGACTGAGAAAGTCCAGTTTGTTATCCAGGATGTATTCGTTCAGGATGAGGCATTTGTTGTTGAGGGACCGGGTGTTGAACAGGGTGAGCTTGATGTTGTTTTGAACAGCAGGGATGAATTCAGGTGATTTAGCCAGGGTTCGTAGGCAGGAGGTGCGATCGTGTGCGTTGCTGTGACCAGGTGCGCTGGGACAAAGAGTGAGAGTGCGCTGAGCCGACCAGAGGACGGGGATGGAGTGACCTGATTGCAAATAAACAAACTTACGACCGGAGCCACGGTGAATGTACCTGGGTCGTCGGAGGAGTCCATTTGATTTGATGGCAGAGATGCATGATGGGGTGGAGCGGGTATTGAGCAGAAGGAGCCTTGCGGCGGAGTACCGCAGAGCCATGCCAGGCAGGGAGACGAGACGGGGCCAAGGTTGAGGAGGTGAAACAATGGTCCCAACCCACGAGAGCGGGCCCGAGGAAACGAAGGAGCCAGGTAGGTGAAGCCAGGAGCAGAGCCGGGACCAAGCAGAGGGCAGGCAGGAGCAAAGAGACGATCACGAGGCCAAGGTTGATCACGGCAAAGCGGCAAATGCAGCGGAAATCGACCGCCGCCGCTACAAATCTAGATCACGGCGGGAAACCGCCACCAAACTGCTGCAATGGTCACAACCCACGAGAGCGCGCAAGAGGAAACAGCGAGCAGGCGAAGGAGCCGGGCAGGCGAAGCAGGGAGCAGAGCCGGGGCTATGCAGAGGGCAGACTCAATGGCCAAAAAATCCGCACGACCACCAAAAAAGAAAGCAACTGACAGTGGCCCGGTCGAAGAAGCAGCGAGCATGTGACGCCTGCGTCCTCTTCATACCGGACCGGAAGCGGAAGCCTCCGTTTTATATATATAGTTAAGTGAATATATATATATATATATATATATATATATATATATATATATATATATATATATATTGTTACAGATCGCGGTTAGATGTTGTAGACCGAGCGGTTGGTGACCGCGACCTAACAAACTTACCCGATTCCACCCGAAGTTTGGCCGTATCGCACCACAGCTGCTCAATCAGGGAAGAGACAAAGGCGACGAATGCAAAGAGGAAAAAGGAATAAAACGAGAAGACGTACAGACGAGTAATGGGGTTTATTATTTACACACACAAGCAAAAAGGAGCAATCAAGTTTATTTACAACACATAAGACGCAGGTGACACAGTGCAAATACTAGCTTATCTACAGGCTTAACTTATCCCAGGACAGAACAAACAAAAGACACTGACTCACGCGGGGAATTGCAGGAATCGCAGGATGTGGATGGCTGGAGGGAGAGGGAGGTCCAAGGGGGTCATGCAGCACGATCGGCGCGTTTAGCAGCCGCCGTTCCTTTTCGGCCCTGCTCCAAACCGCCGCCCAGGCCCCAAGCGGCTGCCGGGTGTCGCTGCTGCTGCCGCCTCCGCTTGCCTTGCCAGGCCTTGTCCCACTCGTCTGGTCCAACCCTCAACTCTTTCTTGGTCCCTCACTCTTTACCACTCTCTCTTGACGACCAACTCAGACCAAGACCAACCCTTTTTGACCAACCGACTCAGACCCTCTACTGGCAACCGACTCACTCCAACTCCTTGTGACCAACTCCAGGGCTTTTTGTCTTCTGCTCTCCTCTGTAAAAACGCATCTCCTCTTGACACGCCCCTGCCTTGGGTTATATAGGCCCCCGCCCCTCAACCTTTTCAAACCTCCACGATCGCTCTTCCTCCGCCCTCTCTAGCCAAACCCCTGGCTCATGGTTGGTCGAGTGGGGCTGGCTCACTCCTCCCCTCGATGACGAGGTGGAGACACGCCTTTCTTCCCCGACTCGAGCCTCGTGGTCAATGGCGGTTATTGGAGGGGAGGTAATATGGGCAATCGAGGGCTCAGCAGTGACGAGAGGGGATGTAATATGGAAATGGAGGTTTTGGGGATGGGAAGGAAAGGGAGATTTTGGGGATGGGAAGGAAAGGGAGATTTTGGGGATGGGAAGGAAAGGGGATCTATTTCTTTCCCTGGTGCAATGGAGTATTTCAATTAATGGAAGACACAGCCTTACACTAATACACATAATAAGGATATAACTGTCAAAAAAAGATATATCGTGTCCTGCATGTATGTTTTATGGACTAACTACGGGAACGCCCTTTTGACCTTTATACAACCACAAACGGAGGGAGGAGGGGTGATATTTTACAACAACCTTTTACAACAACATTTTACAACAATAAAATACAAAAAACATTCTCATATCCACAACAATATATATATATATATATATATATATATATATATATATATATATATATATATATATATATATAGTTGCGGTTTTGAGTTTTGGTAACAGTCAGTATAATAAAGGTTAAATTACCCCCTCATAGTTAGTCACACAAGCAACATGTAGCCTCGCGATAGTGTAGTTATCTCTTCGTATTTGTGAGCTTAGTCCTTTTCCTATGTTAGTTCTGCGTTGAGTAGAGTAAGGAGAATAGGTCCTACACCTACTTTCATTGACTATCCCACCTCCCTAGCCTCATGCCTCTTTGTACTGCCTTTGGTCCATTTTGGCGCGAATTAACACGAGGCAGGCCTAGGAGGGTCGGGGCGGGACCGAATGAGGGCGGCAGGGGAGCAGACGGTAAGCGCGAGCCGCCAATCAGCGCTCAGAGGGTGTGGCGGCAGGACTGCGTCACAGGGCGTGGTTGGAAGTTTTGAGAGGGTTCGAGAAGGTTCAGGGTGTATCAATATAAGCCGTTGCACAAAGCCCCCAGGAGGACTCGCGAGCAGTAAGAGGAGAGCGCGTAAAGAGTTGGCACCAAGGACTCGCGAGCAGTAAGAGGAGCGCGCCTGAGTTGTTGGCACCCAGGACTCGCGAGCAGCGGGATTGAAGAGAGCAGTACGAGGACTGAGTTGGCATTGAGTGGAGAAAGACGCGCATGAACCAGGATACGCGCTCGTATAAAGTAACGCTCGGTTGAGCTTGAAGCCGAGCCGCATACAGTGCATTAAGTTACGCGAGTGATAACGCGCGGTGTAACCGCCAGCCGCGCCGAGAGGCGCGTATTTTCCTTCCGACCTTATCTGCTGCCTTTTGTTCGGGAGACGCGCTACGAGGATCCTTCCACCGCCTGCGTGTCTTCTTCGCGGGACGTGCTGGGACCGTGGAGAGCCGGACGGGGCCGTTCCTGAACGACCACCTTGACGCGGTTGGCCTGAACATCAACCTGCCTGCAATTCACTGTGTGAGTGTGACGGGCCCGAGTCTGGGCGTTAAGGATAAGACTGATTAAGTGCTGCTCTGTGTCTCTGCGTCTACCGATCATTGTACATACGTGTGGGAATAATAATAAAACCTGTGTTCTTCCTTTCCATTCGATCGTTCTCGTGATTTCCTCATTGGCTAAGCGTGGTACGAGTAGAACCGCTCGAATCGGGTTCCACTACTAAAAACTGTACGGACCACGTGGTACTCAATCCGCTCGGTGTACCCAAATCACATGTGGCTCGTGCGAGGCTTGCTTCCCCGCTTCTGTGGCGGCGCAGGGATTTAGGTACGAGCGAGACTTGGCCCCGAAACCCTACCTTGCGTTTGCCCGGAAGACACGTTTCAAGTCTCTCGGTTCCGCCAAGCCCAGCAAGAACAAGGGGCTTAATCCCCCCCTTGGTAAGGGTAAGTAGGGCGGCGGAGAAACGTAACAATATATATATATATATATATATATATATATATATATACATATATATATATATATATATATATATATATACATATATATACATATATACATATATATACATATATATATATATATATATATATATATATATATATATATATATATATATATATATATATATATATATATATATATATATATATACAGTGAAACCTTGACTTACGAGTGCACCAACTTACGAGTTTTCCGAGATACGAGCCGTCGCTCGGGTGGTTTATTGCTTTGAGATGCGAGCCGAGATCTGAGTTACGAGCTTAAGCCACCCGCCACCAGGTGGGTTCCGGTCACGTGGTTATCTTGCCGTGCAAGCATGTCTGCCGTATATAGCTGCTGCTTTGTTTTCGCATTTTGGTTATTTTGGAAAATTTCTTAGTTTTAACCATGGGTCCTAAGAAATTGAGTGCCAAGGGCAGTACTGAGAAGAAGAAGAGGATGATGTGCTTGGATATAAAACACGCAATCGTCGAAAAACATGAGCGAGGTGTGCATGTTGTCGACTTGGCGAGGCAGTACGATCGAAACATTTTGAAAGGGAGGAAGAAACAAACCTCGTTGGACAGGTTTTTATTGAAACGCCCTGCAAGTGAAAGCGAGGAAAGTGTGGCGAAAAAGGCAAAAGCCATCTCCTCCACCTCCGCCAGCATCTTCGTCTGATCTTCAAGGTAAATACACTTAATAAAACCAGTTTATTTCTTTACATTGTGGCGGACACGGAAGCTCACTGGCGTGGTGACATCATTCCGCGCACCGAGTGGGCGGCGGTCACGCCGAGGGGTAGGCGTGGCCTCAGGATATACACCGGGCGCGCAGCCTGGACCGGAGCGCGCCAGTGTTACAGTGAGCTCTTGAATAAAGACTCTTACAAATTACCGCGTTGTCCGCTTCCTCCTTGTTTACAAGCAGCGCGCGTAACGCCGCTTATTATGTACAGTATATACGAGGTCGTGCTTGTTTATACATTATTTGTTATTTATAAAGTACATTTTTCTTATTTAAAAACACGTAACAAAAAAAATTGGTGTGGTTTTTTGGGGGCTGGAACGGATTAATAGCATTTCAATGCATTTTAATGGGGAAATTTAATTTGAGAAACGAGCAAATTGAGTTACGAGCTCGGTCACAGAACGAATTAAACTCGTAAGTCAAGGTTTCACTGTATATATATATATATATATATATATATATATATATATATATATATATATATATATATATATATATATATATATATATATATATATATATATATATATATATATATATATATATATATATATATATATATATATATATATATATATATATATATATATATATATATATATATATATATATAGTTACGGTCCGCGGTTAAGGATGTTATGTTTGCCGAGTGGAGGCACAGCGACCTAACAGTTTCCCCGATTCACCCAAACGTTGGCCAGATCGCGCCACAGCTATTCAATGAAGAAAAGACAAAAACGACGGATGTGAAGAAAAGGAATAAGAAGACGAAAAAAAGGTTGAAAATACTACTAAATTTATTTACTATTTACAGGGTCAAAATAACCAAGGAGAAGGAAAGATAAGAAAATAATTTACAGAAGCTTTTAGAGACACAGTGAAAATACTAGCTTATCTAACAGGCTTAACTTATTCCCAGGGACAAGACAAAAGACAGACTATGAACACACTTACACGGGGAATGATGATAGGAATGGCAGGTGGGTAGCTGGAGGGAGAGGGAGGTCCAACGGGTCCTGCAGCATGATCGGCGCGTTGGGCAGCCGCCGTTCCTTCGCGGCCCTGCTCCAAACTGCCGTCCAGGCCCCACGCTGCTGTGGCTGCAGTTTCTGTGGCTCAAGCTGCTGGGGATGCAGTTTCGGTGGCTCAAGCTGCTGTGGATGCAACCGCCACTCTTGTCATGGACCTCTCTTTGTCATGGCCCTCTTTGTCATGGACCTCTCTTTGTCATGGACCTCTCTTTGTCATGGACCTCTCTTTGTCATGGACCTCTCTTGTCATGGACCTCTCTACGCAGCTCTTCACTCTTGCGCCCGCGCTTTTATAACGGCTCCGGCGATTAAGCCGCCGGCCTTCAGGACACGCCCATCGGTGTGCTCACCTCGGCCATGGTTGGTCGCGCGACCCTCTGGCTCCGCCCTTGATGACGATGGGCGGGCACGCCTTTCTTTCCCGACCCGAGCACATGTTCAATGGCGGCTTTGGAGGGGATGTAATTGCCAAATTGAGGCTTGGCCATGACGAAAGGGGAAATGGAGGTTTTTGGGAATGGGAATGAAGAATGAAGGGAATCTATCTTTTTCACTTGGTGCAATGGAGTGTCATTTTAATGGAAGACAAGGCCTTACCCTAAAACACATAATAAGGATATAAGCTACTGAACAAGGGTATTATAGTGTCCTTCAATGTATGCTTTATGGAATTAACTACCGGAACGCCCTTTGACCTTTACACAACACTGGAGGCAGGAGGGGCCAGAATCAAGCAATGATAATAATACACACAATAAAAAAAAATACAATCCTTATAGCCGCAACACTGCACCCTCCTCCTCTTAGGCACCGCCCGGGCCTATAACTTTAACTTAGTGTGACACGTAGGTGTAGTTCCCTCTACTTTTAACCTGACCCTGAGTGTGACAGTTTTAAAACATAAATACAGATGTCCCGCTGCTCCATTGCACCCTACCTAACAGACTCACGCCCACAGCTAACCAAATTGCGGAATGGTCTTCAAACTATACATTGACGGTGGGGAGCATTATTTACAATGACGCTATTTTATTTACAAAATGTAACCCAGGACCTGTGATTGTTCTTTCTGGGGGGGGAGACAGTCTGCTCTGCATCAATGCACCATGAAAGCACCCAAAACGCACTAATACACCCTCAAGCACCAATCGGTGCAGTCACCACAGTTCATCAATAAAAATAAATCAACAACCCCTAACCCTGCAGGTGGTCTCTTGCTCTTCGGCTCCCTCTGCTGGCTATTATTATTTCTTCCAGTTGTTGTCATTTTCTTTTGCTGGCGGCCTATTTGTGATAATAAAAGTGCACCCAACGTGTCCATTTTATTTATTTATGGCCCACCATGCCGACTAGTGTATGGTTCACCTGTGGGGCATCGGTGCCCTGTGGCCAAGGTCCGCCAGCAAGATTTCGGGCCTTCATGGCCGGTTCCAGCAGAGGGGCCATGCCCCAACCCATGGGGTCCATAAGTGGTGCTCGGCCACAGACATGTGGTCCATAATGTGGTGCATCGATGCAGACAGCTGGTTCTGGGAGTTCCGGGCGCACAATGGCGGACTCACGCACGCTCCCCTCGGCGCCCAGTGGCGCACAGGTCATGTGGGAGACAAAAGGGGGGAGGACAGATGAGCGAGGGGTAAGGTCACAAGGGTACACATCAATAAGGCAATGCAAGGTGAAGTGCGTACGGAGAGCGAAGTGAGAAAAGCTCGTCCCTACCGTACGTCACCCCCCCTGTCACCTACACTACCCTTGCCCTTTCCCCATATTTACAAAAGCTACACATTCACAAATTCGTCGCTACTGTCACGTCTTCCCCATATTACTTCCATTCCAAATTCGTCACCACAATCCCTCTACTTCAAAATTTGCCATCACCCAATTCATCATCAATCCTCATAAGGAGGAAGAGATGGAACATCAAGCACAATGTCACACCCACGTCATGATGCGTCTCACATTCCAAACATTTGCACATTAAAATAATAAAAACAACCTGGCATGGTGTGGAGGTACGTGTCACCTCAGGTGAGTGGATGCAGATGGTGCAAGGAGATTTCAATCCTAACTATCCTCTAAATGACATTAACACACTTTACACTACCCGGGGTCTTTCCCTGCCAATCCATTGGCCAACTTACACTATGGGTTCTAAAAACCAATTCCCATTGACCAAACTGTGGTGCTTCTCAATTTGGGGTCTCACTCCCCCGATTCATCTCCCGGTGCCCTTGCACAATTTCTGGGCTGGGGCGTGGAGCTCTCCCAGCAGGTCTACCCACCTGCACACCTCCACCACTGCAGTTGCCACCCAAGCTTACCTGCTCCTTACCTAACCTATCTAACTGGGGAAGGCCCCTCCAGGCTATGTCACCCCTCGGTGCCCTCTGGCACTGGGCTACCCGGGTCCGTCCTCCGGATCCTTGGGCCCCATCCACAACAACTCTACCGGCTCCCAGAGCCCACCTGCGGCCTCACCTGGCCGACATCCTCACAGTGGTGGAGTGCCCAAACCAACTACACACACTAACAGGCTACACGCCCAGCCATTTCCACAACACTAATGCACCCATCCAAATACCATTCTGTCACCCGCACCACAGATGCCAATATCCAACCACAATTTACCTATACCCTCTACCTAACACTTACACTACCCGCCCCGGGTATTCGTGATGGGGGTCCATCCTTCCCCCATTCACACCTTCGCACCATCCACTCCACTCCGCAGTTTCCATCCTACTCACTCCACGACCATCCATTCCAATACTCCATATACTCCAGACCATTTATTCCATACAACCATTCTCCATTCACCTGTTGTTGCACACCTGTGCAATCTTACATGATGCCACCTGCACCCTCCTTCCTTCCTGGACCATTTGGTCAACACAACACACATCACCATCACTCCCTCACACACTGCTCCATCCACCTGTCCAGTTGCACACCTGTGCAATCACACCTGTTCCTCACACACTTTTCACAATACACTTCTGAATACACTTCCAACACTCACATGGCATCATCTGAACTACCTGGTACCCTGCTAACTTAGTGCTCCCCGTCTTCCCTTTAAACTAAGCACATACCACGTCATTATCATCCACACTACCCTCTCTGCGTCCCCACTACAGGTGTCATTGTCACTACCTAATCTTAATGTCACCTAAGGTCATCTTCTAGGTCCCTACACATTATCCAAACCCTCCCGGGCTAGTTTACACTGCCATAAACCCCATAACTCTAGTGCTCCTTTGCCCCCTGCTGTGAGGGATGACAGAGTTGCCATCCCACCACATCGGGCATCTCCCACTACCAATTTTGCACACCAAATTCCAACCAATCAAAAACTGGCCAATTACTTCCAATTCTATTCACTTTTCTAAATTTCGGATCAAAACACTATCAGTATCATCATCATCATCACAGTCCGCTATATCCTAGCCTCGGTGCGTCATGACATCATTAAACTCGGCTTCGCACAGCCGAGCAATGAAGTCGGGTGGTTTGGTCGCCTGCAGGTTGAATCCGTCCGGCTTTCGGTTCAAGGGAGGTGGTTTGGTCGGGCCGAGATTCCACGCACCATCTCGGCGCGGTACCTTGCAGTCCCGGGCCCGATGGCTCAATCTCCCCCGTTCGGAACCCCGTCCCCACAAGGGGGCACCGTTCCGCTTCCTCCCACTCGCCCTTGAACCAGACCGGTCGCCTGGCCCGACAAGGCCCGGACTCGACCGTGCGGGGCGTGGCCAAGCCCGAATCGGCAACGACGCTTCGAAGAGAAGCGACGCAGCTTCGATCCGCGCCTGGCCTGGCATCCAACAAAGCACACCGCGCCCCGAGTGCTCGCATCGGCTATCCGTCGCCCTAACCGCTAACCCGGTTACCGTCGATGCTTCACCTGCATGCTCACACGCATACGCTACCCCTTTCACCCTCACAAAACCCGGCGTTCCAACGCCGTCCGTACATTCCACCAACGCACTCCCTGTTACACACCACACCTCTCGCGCACACTCACCTTTCGCACACTCTTTTAACACACCTCGCGCACCGTCTTGCGCACTCTCCCTCGGTACGTACTCCGTACCACTCACCATGGGCGTGCACTCTGGCATCCACCTACTAACGCGCTCACATGGGCTCTCCCACACCCGCGCCATGACCAACTCAGGTGTGCTTCCTCGCACACCCTCAACCGTTCCAAGCGTGCATTCTCGCACCCGCTCCACCACCAACTCACTCTCCGGGTCACTCTCACCCTCGCACGTACACTCCGTATCGCTCTCACTCCCTGTGTCACACTCCGTACACCCCGATGTGCATTCTCGCTCGCACTCGGTATCACACTCGCGCTTCGTAACACGCTCCCCCTTGACGCACACTTTTTTTTCACACGCGTGCCATTTCCACTCACACGGGACCCTTTACCAACGCCCGGGTGCCATATCGATCCCAATCGCGTGACTATTCTCTTCGCGCCAAACCCCCTTCTACAAAATCTACCCGCACAATATACAGCACGACTCACCTGGGGGATCCTTTTCTCTAAGCGCACCTGCAAACTCTTTATTTGGTTAGTGAGCACATCATCATGATTTGAGCAGGGACTTTGTACATATTCCATCTTTTCCTCCCGCCGCGAGTGGTTTTCTAAGTCCTCGGTCTCTTCAATTTCAATGCCCACTTCCACTTTTTCTTTACTCACCTCGACGACCGTTGGCTTTAATAAAATTCCCTCTACCTCATCGGTCGCCGGCTTTTCCAAACCCCGTGTCGCGATTTCTACCCCCGTCATTGTACCCGCGCTTTTCTCCGCTTCGTTCAACCAGTGCTTCTCGACCCGCGTTACCTCGTCGTGCACCCCTGGGACCCTTTCGCCTGACTCGCGGTCTCTGTCCCTCTGCTCCCTTTCCTCCCTATCGGCCCTCATTTCGCCCGATATTGCTTCCATTTTATCACTCAATTTTTTAAGACCGTCATTCTCCCGTTTCATTCCCGCCATGATTTGGGCCATAACAAATCGCATGTACTCCGGCATCTCTGGCTCGGCTGCCGCGACCACGGCGCCGCTAAATTTGGTGCCGCAATAACCATGCAGCTGTATGGGACGCCTTGCTGGCGGTTCTCCACTGATGATATGAAGGTCGCATAGTGACTGATATAAAAACCGAAAGGGTCACAGAGTTACAAGGGCGAAACCAGGTCGGTAACTGTGAGTTTTGCATGCACTTGTGACAGTATCTGTATTTATAATCCGTAATGACGCACTGCTAGATGGTTCCTCTGGAACTTTGCAGGCAAGGCGGACGTGCATGGCGATGACGTCATGTTGTCCGCTCATTAGGTTGGTGAACCAGATTACAGATACCATAATTAGTAACTCCCAACCGCAACCAGGTCGACTCCATATGATGAGTGGATACCAGAGATAACGTCACCGCGTGGCAGGCGGTGCGTATCGCTCCCAGCAAGGTGCAGCAGCAGCTGTATGGGACACCTTGCTGGCGGTTCTCCATTGATGATATGAAGGTCGCATAGTGACTGATATAAAAACCGAAAGGGTCACAGAGTTACAAGTGTATGGAAAAAGCCTCACTGCGTTGCCCTGATGAAGCCCCAACAAGGGCGAAACCAGGTCGGTAACTGTGAGTTTTGCATGCACTTGTGACAGTATCTGTATTTATAATCCGTAATGACGCACTGCTAGATGGTTCCTCTGGAACTTTGCAGGCAAGGCGGACGTGCATGGCGATGACGTCATGTTGTCCGCTCATTAGGTTGGTGAACCAGATTACAGATACCATAATTAGTAACTCCCAACCGCAACCAGGTCGACTCCATATGATGAGTGGATACCAGAGATAACGTCACCGCGTGGCAGGCGGTGCGTATCGCTCCCAGCAAGGTGCAGCAGCAGCTGTATGGGACACCTTGCTGGCGGTTCTCCATTGATGATATGAAGGTCGCATAGTGACTGATATAAAAACCGAAAGGGTCACAGAGTTACAAGTGTATGGAAAAAGCCTCACTGCGTTGCCCTGATGAAGCCCCAACAAGGGCGAAACCAGGTCGGTAACTGTGAGTTTTGCATGCACTTGTGACAGTATCTGTATTTATAATCCGTAATGATGCACTGCTAGATGGTTCCTCTGGAGCTTTGCAGGCAAGGCGGACGTGCATGGCGATGACGTCATGTTGTCCGCTCATTAGGTTGGAGAACCAGATTACAGATACCATTATTATATATATATATATATATATATATATATATATATACAAATATATATGTGTGTTTGTGTGCATATATGTGTGCGTATGTGTGTGTTTTGTTTTTTTGTTTTTTGAGTACAAGATCGAGGCTCGTGAAAGAGCCAACATGAATCACACAAAAAGTCAAACCGACACAGAAAACACAAAATAAAGGGAGCGGTAGACAAGATGGGGAGAGATGGGGCGCCTCCAATGCCCCAGGCCTGCATTAGTGTTATGAATGAAGAATGAAGCTTTTCCCAAAAAACCTGAATTAAAATTTTCATATTTTTGTCACTGAATTATTTGTAACCAAGTTATCGGAGCATATAATGAGGCTCATATCAAGAAAATAATGATATAACATAGTAGTACAACAACATTTATGCGGGACCTCGAAGGCCCCAGGCCTGCATTCGTGTCGGATTTTCAGGTTGAAAGTGAAGAATGAAGATTTTCCCACTAACCTGAATGAAGATTTTCCCACTAACCTGAATGAAATTTTCATATTTTTGTCACTGAATTATTTGTAACCAAGTTATAGGAGCATATGAGGCTCATATCAAGAAAATAATGATATAACATAGAAGTACGACAACATTTATGCGGGACCTCAAAGGCCCCAGGCCTGCATTTGTGTCGGATTTTCAGGTTAAAAGTGAAGAATGAAGATTTTCCCACGAGCCTGAATGAATTTTTTTTTTTAATTGTCACTGAATTTTGTGTAACAACATGAAAGTCGGTAAAAATGAGGCTCATTCCAAAAAACAATTGTACAGCATATTTTTTGCAACAATAAAAAAAATATTGTGGGCCTCCGAGGCCCAATCACTGCATCCAAGGATTAAATTTCTCGGGAAAGCGATGTTGCGCCTCGCACTTCAATCGACTATAAAATTTGGACACCCTGGTACTACGATTATCTCCCACTTGACAAGAGAAAGACAATCAGGAAAAAAGATTTGATTGCGAAAGCCGAGCGCAATTTGCACCCAGCGGGTGTCAAACTCACAACCTTCGGACACCGAGTGTCCACTAGGTTTGAATCCCACTCTCCTGACACCAGTTGTGACGTGACTACCCTTGGTGAACACCACAGGGTAACACGAATGACCAAACGAGCTTAATGCATTCAGTTCAATGGCGGAGTTAATACATTCATTCAGAACAACAGAACCTTCAGAACATTTATAAGGCTTCTCTCCTGTGTGTATTAGTTGATGTGTTAGTAAAGTTGATGAACGATTGAAATCCTTGCTGCACGCAGGACATTTATAAGGCTTCTCTCATGTGTGTATCATTTTATGTGATTTTAAATTTGATGAACAAGCAAAATCCTTGCTGCACACAGGACATTTATAAGGCTTCTCTCCTGTTTGTGTTCTTTGATGTGTTTGTAAATTTGATGAACAAGCAAAATCCTTGCTACACACAGGACATTTATAAGGCTTCTCTCATGTGTGTATCATTTTATGTGATTTTAAATTTGATGAACAAGCAAAATCCTTGCTGCACACAGGACATTTATAAGGCTTCTCTCCTGTGTGGGTTCTTTGATGTGTTTGTAAATTTGATGAACAAGCAAAATCCTTGCTGCACACAGGACATTTATAAGGCTTCTCTCCTGTGTGAGTTCTTTGATGTGTTTGTAAATGTGATGACTGAGCAAAATCCTTGCCACACACAGGACATTTATAAGGCTTCTCTCCTGTGTGAGTTCTTTGATGTGTTTGTAAATATGATGAACAAGCAAAATCCTTGCTGCACACAGGACATTTATAAGGCTTCTCTCCTGTGTGTGTTCTTTGATGTGTTTGTAAATGTGATGAATGAGCAAAATCCTTGCCACACACAGGACATTTATAAGGCTTCTCTCCTGTGTGAGTTCTTTGATGTGTTTGTAAATCTGATGAACGAGCAAAATCCTTGCTGCACACAGGACATTTATAAGGCTTCTCTCCTGTGTGAGTTCTTTGATGTGTTTGTAAATGTGATGAATGAGCAAAATCCTTGCCACACACAGGACATTTATAAGGCTTCTCTCCTGTGTGAGTTCTTTGATGTGTTTGTAAATGTGATGAACGAGTGAAATCCTTGCAACACACAGGACATTTATAAGGCTTCTCTCCTGTGTGAGTTCTTTGATGTGTTTGTAAATGTGATGAATGAGCAAAATCCTTGCCACACACAGGACATTTATAAGGCTTCTCTCCTGTGTGTGTTCTTTGATGTGTTTGTAAATCTGATGAACGAGTGAAATCCTTGCTGCACACAGGACATTCATAAGGCTTCTCTCCGATGTGTAATACTTCATGTCTTTGTAAATTTGATAACCAAGAAAATTCCTTGCTGCACACATTGCACTTGTATGGCGTCCCCCGTCTGTGTATTGCTTGACATCTCTTTGAAGACTTTAATGAGATAAATGTTTTCTTGCAAACAGAACACTTGTGCAGCTTCTCGTTCCTTTCAATTTTCTTGAATGTCGAACTACAATTGTTCTTAGTCAATACACTGCTATAGTTGTTGACTTCCTGAGAAAAAGTCTGTGTCATGTTCTGATTGAAAGAAACTTCACTGTCAAACAATTGCGAACTTGACTGAGAATAAAAAACCAATTTCAATTGATTCTCTGCAAAGACAATTCAAAAAACCATCAATACATCACAATTGCTGTGAAACATCATCATTTTAAAAAGCAGAATGAATCGTACTCCATTACCATTTAAAACTTGTCTTTTGTCTCTGCTCATCTGTCATGAGGCGGACCCGAAAGTAAAGGATCAATGTTTAAGGTCCCGTGACGAGAATGTTTTGAGATTTAGAGGTGGTTTCCATATAAATGAAGGGTGCTGAACAAAATGGGTGGTAGTTATCCTTTCAAGATTGCTAACTTTTCTGGCTCCGTGCCATAAACCAATATAGCTGCCGCCAGAATATAAATTGGCCCTAACGTACCATACGTGGTTCATGTGTTTTTTCATCCATTTTATAATTAATGGATGTCAGGGAATACATTTTTACAAGAAAATAATATTTATATTTAAAGTAAATGTCGAAATCCCAAGAAGGCTGGCAAAATCCAAGATTAGCACTAAAATCTCTCTCACTCTCCTTTTCCCTCCTTCACCCTTCCTCTCCCTCCCTCCTCTGTGGTTGCCCTGAATTTGAGAAGGTGGGGGTACACCATCCCATATGTGGGGGATCTATTGGTCGCTCTTACGAGATCATCGGCTGTCTCCATGCCGCAGGCTTGTTCAACACAGAACTGAACTGTCTGGGGTATGCAACAACAACAAAAACAACAACGTGCTGGCTGATGTATGGCTTTGTTGATACAGTGACAGCAACAAGACAAAAAAAAAAACCCAACAACAAGCCATTGAATCAGAAGTTTACCGCCGTGGATGTACCCTCTTTTACACCACCTCATTTAACACGTCAAACTAGTTATTCATGCCCGTAGTTTTGTCCTTCATGATGTCCTTAAAAACAGTATGTTTTGTGTTTGGAAGGATTTAAAATTTTGTTTGATTGGCAGACTAACACAGGCTAAAGTAATTCCTATATGGCAAGTGTGAATGCACGCTCAAGACAAGACTCCGTCAAATTTAGAGCCAACACGTCTTCACGATGTTGAAACCAAAGCATTCAGAATCATTGGAATCTCCCGCGATGAAGCTAACTCCAAGGGCCTCTCACTCACTCACCGCAGGCAGGTTGGTGGTCTTTCCGTCTTCTACCGACTCCTCTCTGGCCTTGCCCCCCCAGCTCTCTCTGGGCTCTGTCCCGCAAATATTCCTACAGGTCGCACAAGATCTGCCTGCAACCCTCGTATGGTTAAACTGCCAAAATCAAGACTCTCTGCTCACCTTCAATCCTTCATTCCTCTTTTCTCCCTCCTCGGGAACAAACTCCCTCACTCTCTTCAATCGCACTCCACCCTCCAGGTCTTTAAAACAGCTGTTCACCACCATCTCTTATCTTCCCCCATCCAAAACCTTGATCTTTTCTATCCCCGCTAATTTCACCCCAATTCCACTTTTTTGAAATACCAACTTCTGTCCTGGAAATCCTTGTGTTTTATACTTCTCCCACCTCCCCCCCCCCCCCCTTCCCACGCTTCCTCCCCCCAAGCCCTCTCCCTCCCACACATCTCCCTGCTCTTAAATGTTGTGTGCTCTCAAGTGTTGTGTGCTTCCCCTTCTCTTGTCTTCCGCTCCCTCTTTTTATATATTTTGTTTGTCTGGTTGATTTGTTTGTGAAGTAAATGTCAGCTCTTTCACGAGCCTCGATTCAGCATACAAAAAACAAACAAACAAAAAAAAACAAAAAACAAAAACACTGCTAAGCTGCACGTGTCGTGGCAATGATTAGGGGCACCCAAATATCCCCCACCTTCGACGTTAGAATACTGAGTATTGGCCTCTCGCGATACCCTCCCAATCCTCTGGGGGGGGGGGCAGTGTAAGACCATACATGATAATTCCACTTCCCGCCAGAAGACCTCCCTCGGAGATCTATCGCAGCCAAGGTCGGCACATTGGATTCCTTGCACACTAAAAATGAAATATTATGTCCTCCCTGTGGCCTCCCCCCATCCCCCCCCCCCCCACCCCCGAGGCTCCTCACTGTCTGGACCACCTCTTTGATCCCCCAGTATGGGATGAGGGTAGGGGGACATGGGGGGAACCATGTATAATAACCGGCTTGACGGTGAGAACTGCAAGATTTTCGGTGGATGGCCTCGAGGCGCTTCCTTGTGCATTGTACGCATCACGACTTGCTTCTTGCTAATGTGGGTCGTGCTGCCGTGCGCTGCCGTCCTGGACCGGAAAATATTCCGTGCACGTTTATTAATAATTTAGATAATAAACCTCTTGTACCACAGTTCCAAATGCCTCCAGGGGTTCTTCTTGCGGTAAGGGGGACGGCTGATCGCTGCCCCCACACACGTTCATATTCCGATTCGTGTTGTGCGATATTCAAAATATGAAATTAAAAGGAAAGTATGTAGTTCCTCAAACACAGACTGACAGTGACATTTCTCAGACAGATTGAGTGAACCAATATTGTGTCACCCCACTTTCCGCTACGCACGCAAGATAAAAGGAAACGTCCCAATAAGCCGAGGATGTCTTCGTTGAATGATCTTATGACAAGGGTCATGCTTAATTATTTTTTTTGAGGTCTTTTCGGGCCACCAAAAGAGATTTTATTTTTTGGGGCCCACCAGCATTTTTGGTGGCCCGACCATACATTATTTGCTGATGAATCAAACTTCGTAAAAATCAATATCCATGTTTAAATTACTATTTCTCACGACATCGAGAGATCAAATTTCAGTGCCTTTCATACCAGCAACCTCACAACTCACAATCACAGAACACTCCTGAAAGCTATTCAATCATGTCCCTACTAACTGACAGCAAAATAATACTGGGACAATTTTAATGTTTGCTGAAGAAAAACCTCTTCGCATATTAACCCATTTATTGCGTTTTCCAAAACAATTGTTAACTCTGCACAACCTTCAGCTATTGACGAGATAATAGTACTCATTACATCTTGAAAATAGTGCTACAATACATGCCAATGTAAAACTTGAGTATTTTTATTTGATGAACGTTCAGTTTCAAAAAATATTGGGTCAAGATTTGATGAAAAGAACAGTTAATTTACCACAGTGCGAATTTGCGTGATGAGCATGAGGCCAACAATGTGATGCATGCATATTGCAAGCTGACGGCCTTGCTGCTATTTCCCAAGGCAGTGTTCGAGGCATGCAAACCAAACTCTGTCTCACACATGTGCTGGGGTGTGTTCACCGAGCTGTACATATGACTGGAGCGCAGCTGCAGCACGTACTCGCAGGGCAAGCAGCCACCATATTGGAATACCCTTCCCTCGCGAGAACACGAGGGGTACAGGCATAGCTGAGAGTGAGATAAGCGTGAAGGCATATGAATGCAAAGGTTCCTTGACAGATTGATTCACATTTGTTTTCCTATTTTGTTTGTTTTCCTTGTTAACCTTGTCATAGAGCCACAAAGGTGACTGACAAAACTGAAGCACCAAGTTGAGTTTGTCTTGGAGCCGACGCCATTGTGGTGAACATCGAGGAAAAAGCGGACATCAAGAGAAATACGAACGTGGTCCGTTGCCATACGAACTGCCGGCACCTCACACGATACTGGAGCCTTTTCCCTGAAGGTGGACACCGAAAGGACAAATGAGGTACGTTGCCATGTGGATCGCATACGAACCGAACCCTTACGCGGGATATCTCGCAGACTCCAGAGGGGAGGGGCCCTCAAAGAAGAGGGGAGGGGTCGATGTTGAGAAGGGGAGGGATTTTGAGACGAGTCAAAAAAATGAATGTACGGGAAGCACTGCTCACACCGGGTGTGATAGATCGAGACGGGGCTTTGTGAATAGACGTGACTCCGATGAACCGCGGGAATCTCCGGATGCCAGAGGCGAGGGTGTGGAGGTGGATGGGAGGGATTGTGAGAGGAAGGGGAAGGATGAGCATGAATGCTCACGAAAGGCTGCAAATAATCTCACTATAATTCACCAAATGTCCGTCCATCCGTCTGTTCCCAGGTACCGTAAAAATGGCTGAACCGATCGCAACGATATTTTGGGTGGGTTATCATGGGACCCCCTGGAGTAAAATAGGCTATATTGTTTTTCCAATTTTCCAAGTTTTCCAATTTTTCCAAACACGATGGAATAACATTTACCGATATGAACAGTGATGTGAATTTTATTGAAATTCTACAAATACTGTTTAGATTTTGATGAGAATTATGAACCTGCCGCGAATGCGGAAGTGGACAGATGATGGCAAATGCACGGGTTTGATAATATCCAAATACAACCGTCATTTAAAACAGTATTTTGTCAAAGTATCAATTGATGATTGGAATCGCCATTGACTGGGTATGGAACAAACGTACCCGTTTGTTTGTGAACGGGTACGTTTTTCATGGAAGTCCTTCATGAACTTGCTGTCCATGTCTGACGTGCGATTGAAGGTGCTACAGGAATGTGGAATACATTTGTTTCATGCTTCAGCATTCACCGTTTCTGCATTGTCTGTTTGCTTCTGGCCTCCCACCTGTGCACAGCACGGGTACCTCACGAGTGAGTATAAATCGAGACGGCAATGGGTGAATAGACGTGGCTCAGACGTCGGATGCCGGGGGTGGAGGTTTGGGGGAGGATGGGAGGGATTGTGAGTGGGGACGGAGGGGTGAATGCATGCGAGCCATTGCTGACGCTGGATCTGATGGATTGAGACAGGGCTTTGTGGGCAGGCGTGGTTCCGATGAACCGCGGGGCATTCCGGGTGCCGGGGGTGGGGATATGGAGGAGGATGGGAGTGGCAGGGCCGTGGCTGGGGTCCCCACGGGAGTATGGAGACGGGGAATGACGCGTGGTGTGCGCGTCTCTGTGATGGGCGGGTCGGGGCGGCACTATGGGGGAAACCGTGGTGATACATTCATCGAGGTGCCGAGAAATGTTGGGGTGCCGACGCTGACGGCAGACGTGGGTCCTGGCAATGGGGGTGGGAGTGAAGCAAACGGAATGCAATGCTGTGTAACTCATGCATGGTCTAGACTCTTGGGTGGGCTGCGCTGTGGGTCACAAGGGGAGGGACCTTCAGTAGAATGGGAGGAGGTAATGAAGATGGGCACAGGGAAACAACGGAGCATGTTGTGTTGATAAAAAGAAGAAAGGTATCTCAAGCAAAGAGTCGCAGGCCTCCAACAGGGGAAACCCTATGCCTGTTTGGCCACTCTGAGCAGCAGGAAAGTGCGCTGTAAAAAATAATAACTGGACCTTCTCAAGCGAGGAAATACATCGCCTTGCGAAGAGACATGATTGCGCACCAAAGCAAGAAGCTTGGAAAGTGCTGACTGTCTCACCAACATCAAAGACAATACTCCAGAGGAGAAAACTACAAACGGAAACCTGGAGTGTTGAGGTGAAGGAGATAATCCTCCAATGCAGGATGTATTCCAATTTCCATACATTAAGCATGGGGGAGTAAAGGTAAGGGTGAACGGTTCAGGAACCAGCTGAAAAAAACTGGCACAAGGACGGAGACAGTCCCCCTTGATAAATGTGAGAAGGTCTTTTCAACAATTAAAGATATCTAGATAAAGATAGAACAGAAGAGATTACATCTCGGGCAAGGCAACAAGTGGCAGAAGAGATTAGAGTGAGGGGAGCTATGTGCATGCTTGAAGGTGAAGACAGATGGCAGGAGGGATTGTCAGAGGAAGGGGAAGGCCGAGCATGAAATGCCTACTTTGAAAGCAAATACCTATTTTGGGGGGAAATCGACCCCCCCAAAGGGGCAGATTTTTTTCAATGCCGTGAACATACTTTGGTACATCACGGGTCGTGAAGGTTGTGGTCAAGTTTCATAGAAATTGTGTGTTTAATTTCACAGAAGAAAGCAAATACCTCTTTGGGGGGGGGAGGGGGGGGTCAAACCTGGACCCACCTCGACCCCCGTAGACCCTCTTAGACTTCGATTTTCTTTGTGCCGTGAACAAACTTTGGTACAGCACTGGTGATGAAGTTTGTGGTCAAGTTTCATCGAAGTAGTGGAAGAATGTTTTGGAAAAGAAAGGTTGAATCGGTCTCCACTCTCTTTGCTTGGATTTTTTTCCCGATGTTTAAAATCATTATTCTATTAAAATTGAAGCATCAAATCGATTGCTGTGGGGTGTATCGTTTTATATGAACTCTCTCATTACTAAAGGATGTCATCTACCCTTATCCCCGTATTCCCTTTTAATAAACCCATTTTAATTATACGAGAGGTTTTCCCACCTTTAACCTCCAGCGTGCTGCCTTGTTCGGCCTCAGATCGATTATTGGGTTTTGAAAATTGGAAAGAATAGTTAATTGAACGCAGTATACATTTAGTAAGCTCAACGATCTTCTGGAGCAGCCAAAGCTCCTGATGCCTTAGCGACGTTTGTCAGATCCATTGACGCGACACAAGCTTGACTGTGTGCACACTGTATAAACTGATCAATCCTTCGACATGATGTTGAATTCAAGCCTTTCATTGATAATAATCAACCAAACCAAGTGGAGCTGTGCTGTGTGTTCTGTGCATGGTTCTGCTTACCTTCATGCATGATAGGAGCATTCTTCAGCTCCCAGAGAAAAAAAGCACAAGGTTCCTGCTTTACACACTCATTGCTCAAAGCATCCTGGGAACTCTGAGAGAAGTCACTTTGAAAATCTTCCATCTTCACTGGATGAACCAGATCTGCAAACAATATGATCTCATGTTATTTAAGTAAAGAGATAAAATGAATACCATAAAAAACAAGGAGAAAAACCCATAAAATGTCGAAGTCCCTGCGGTTTTAGTTATTTTTCTGTGCAGAGTTAAAGGCCGCCAGTCGGCCATCTTTGCTCAGATTACAAAACAAAATCTTTTACATATGTATACTCTCATGTATTGTCTATGTGGCAAGTGTAAACAAAATTCATCCATGCATGTCCAATAAATGGTTGGAGACACATTGAAGTAATACACGAGCTGAAAGTCGGCCATCATTGTTCTGATTTCGAATAAAAATGACATGCACATGGAAGCCATCATTCATTATCTGTCCATCATTCATTTGAACAAGATTGGGAAATGCATGTTTGAGAAATGGTTGAAGAAATTCCCTTTTGATAAACCCATTTTAATAATGAGACGTTTTCCCAAACTTTTACCTCACGCATGTTACACCGCCTTGTTCAGCCTCGGAGCAGAGTGATTATTGGGGTTTTCAACATCAGGTTTTGTTTTTACAACTAAAATAGCCGCTAGCCGGACATCTTTGATCGCATTGTGAATCAAAATTATTTGCACATGCAGAATATATCTTCATGTGTTGCCTTTGTGCCATGTATGAACAAATTAGGTCCACAGATGCCAGAAATATGGTTGAGGATGGATGTATTGATGCATGGATGGACGGAAAACACCCAATCCAGAAGCTTCCATTTCGGACAAAGTCCAACGAAGGCAAAAAAACATTTTGAAATCAAAGGGTTGTACATCCAACACAAAACAAATAAGAAAGAGCAATCAGAGATTGCAGACCCTCGCCAGGACGTGTCGTGCCAGGATGTGACAGCAGAGACAAGAAAATACAGGGAAATAAATACAAGGAGGAGGCCATAAGGCCCAACACACCTGCACAATACAAACTGTGCTTTTTCTCAAGCAGTCCAGCATGACTCCGTATTTTAGGAGGGAAAAAATGGACAGGGCATGTATACCAGACAAAGACCTGACCAGCTCGCAACAGCCTTTGGAGGATAGTGAGAAGCTGTCGGTTGTTCCACGATGGTGAAATATGTGCTTGTGATATACAAGGTGGAGGTAGAAGAAGCAATTTGCATCAGATATTGTCATTGTGACAATAACCTCGGGCAGAATGTGATCATCACTCGTATAAAGGACCATGTGGAAACTGTGATCTCATCCTAAGATCATCTTAACAACAGAGATCATCTTAACATCTTAACAACAGATCCATCTTAACAACAGAGAAGCAAAAAGGGAACTGGACGTGTTCGTTGACAACATATGCCTGGAGTTCCAGCAAGCCCCAAAGTACCTCGGTGTATGCCTAGATCGGATACTGTCCTTCAAGCAACACCTAGAAGAAGTTAAGGCCAAGGTGACATCAAGGGTCTCGCTTATCCGACGTCTCGCTGGTACGACCTGGGGAGCCTCCGCCAAGACCCTACGAATATCCACGCAAGCTCTGGTCTTCTCTGCAGCCGAATACTGCGCCCCAGCCTGTAGCAGAAGCCCACACATGAGAAAGGTTGATGTTGTCATTAACAACGCCCTCCGCATTGTAGCTGGTTGCTTGAAGTCCACCCCGGCATTCCACCTGCCAGTCCTAGCAAGAATCGCCGCGGCCGGCCTCCGACGGGAGGCTGCTACCCTCGCCCTGGCAAGGAATGCCCAGAAACACGACTGGCACATCCTGCACAACACCACAACGATAGTGGCGCCTACAAGCAGACTCAAGTCCCACCATCCCGACAACAAGGCGGCACAAGAGATGCTCAGTTCTATCCCTGAGGACCTGTCTAGAAGCGCATGGCTGGCGGCATCTTGGAAGCAGGTGTGGGAAACGGCCGGGCCCACCCGCATCCACCGTTACATCTGGGACCCAGGAGGTGGCGTCGTAGGAGATCTACCATGCCTGCAATGGACCTTGCTGAACCGTCTACGTACGGGGGTCGGCCGCTTCAAATCATTGCTGAAGATGTGGGGCCTGGCAGACAGCGCCGCGTGCGAGTGCGGCGAGCCTGAGCAGACTGCCGAACACATAATTACCACCTGCCCCCTATACAGACCACCTTCAGAAGCCGGCCTCTTCGACGTAGGACCAGAGACGAGGGCATGGCTGCACGACACTGAGCTGGCCATCTGATGATACACGAAAGAAGAAGATCCTAAGATCAAAGGGTGTGTTTGCACATTGCATTTAGTTGATCTTGAGGAAGGCATCACTGGGCTTGTATGTCCTGAAGAAGTTTCTGGCTGTTAACACAGAGCAAGTGCAACCATTTCACAAGAGGAAAAAGAAAGAAAGATAGAAGCGCATCCAACTCCAAGCACTTTGGCGCACCCTGCTACGCACATGGCGAACGCATAAATATTATTAGCCTCGCTCGAGGGTATTGCATTTGAGTCAGTTTATCTGTCTGTTTGTCCGCACACAATAAATATGATTTTCTCTGCAACCGTTGGTTCGATTGACAGGACATTTTCACCATAGGTGCGTCTCCTCCAGTATAAGTTTTAAATGATAATTATGATATCATAAGTCACGTGGTACAGTCACCATCTTGGAAAAACCGAAAAACTTTGCACCTCTATATCTCCGAAAGCGCTGCATCAAAAAAATTGAGACATGGCTCATTGTAAAGAAATATCCATGCGGGATAACATATGTTAAGGATGATGTCATAGGTGCCTCTATCATGACGTTATAATTTAACAGGTACAAAACCTCATCCGATCAAGATGAAATGTCTTGAGCGTCATCTGGGGATACATTGGTCGAGAAAAATAAATAAAATAATGAGGACGTCGTCGGTCACATGGTTGGGTCACCATATTTTTTTTAACACAAAAGCCTTAAAATCACTAAAAACACGTGCTGGCGAGGGTCTGCAATCTCTCATTGCTGTTTCTTGTTGAGAGTTGCAATGCTTACCTCTTGGAGGACAATGGATGAGTTCAGGATCAACCATCAGCTTCCTATCAACATTTGAAATAACAAAGTCATCCCGTTGTGTTTTGATGTTGTCATGAAATTGTGTCTAAGTTGAACCCAGGTGCTATGCTGACTCCGACCACTGAGGGGCTTCCATAAGAACTCGGACGGACATCGCTCCGATTCATTCCTGACATTTATTGTGTGTGGTAGTGCATATTCGAATGGTGCGTATTGCTAGATGTTCCAGGCTTGCTTGTCCCAATTGCCAATTAATTATTACTTCTATGATTATGGTATGCTGATATTATTCTTGTTGATTTCTTGCAGATGTTTGAAGAGATCGATTCTGAATGAAACCTACTATTGGGACAATGTTGTAGATCTGATTTTTACAACAGATGTTATCTCCATCAATGGGATTGCAAGTTTGTAACCGAATGATTTCGTCACAGCCGTCAATAAGTGCACATTCGCCAGAAATATCTCGACAAATATTGTGATTTTTCATCGTGTTGAACGAATTTGGTTTAATATCGAGCTGGGTATTTAAGTTGTCAGACGCCCTTAAGGCAAGTCGATAGAGGTGGGGAAGGTGGGGGCGGGGGGGGGGGGGGGGGAGGGGGAAGGACAGAGAGACAGAAAGACAGAGAGAGAGAGAGAGAGAGAGACAACAAGCCCCCATACAATGTGCACTCATCAATGTCTGCCAATGGGACAAGCAGAATGTTGTTGTGGTTAAGACCTGTGTCTTGAAAAGTTGATTCATCTCCAAATTCAGACTTCACCTTCATTTTCACAATAAAACCTGAAACCAAAAAAAATTTCATTAAAAGGAAAACAATGGTTCGACTGAAACAAAATATTTTTTCAAAACAAAGCTTGAAAATAAATGAGAAATTATTTCAAACTCCAGAGAGAATATACCACAAGCAGTGCTGGATATTAGTATATCAAGTCATTTTCAGGATTTTGATAAAAGCATTAACATAATTAAAGAGACTGGCCTCCTCCACACAAAAGTCTTACAATATATCTCCAGATAGCCAATCATTATGTCACGGCGCTCTTACAGATCAATTTTAAAGGTCTGGTAAAACCATGTCATCACAACTGAGTATATTGTGGTAAATAATCTCCATATTAATAGGCTAATGCCGTCTATCTGTCCCACCCTGAAACATGGAAACGCTCTTCAGACAGAAAAAAAATTATAAAGCAAAGGTGACTTCAAATTAATCCAAAACCTTTTTGTTTCAAATTAATCCAAATTTTTTGAAAATTCAATTTTTTTTCAAAGAGACAAAACATTGAAGCCAGATGGTGAGGAGGGCAACAGGGTGGGTGCTGCAAGGTGGGTGCTGCAAGGTGGGTGGGAACCCCGGTGGTATCCTCACCTAATCGGAAGGTATTGCAGAATACATTGAATAAAGATTACAGGGGAACTCGTGTTTCCCCTTTCTCCCTCTGACCTGCTGTTCGTGTTCCCCCTTTCTCCCTCTTCCCTGCTGTTCATGTTCCCCCTTTCTCCCTCTTCCCTGCTGTTCATGTTCCCCCTTTCTCCTTCTTCCCTGCTGTTCATGTTCCCCCTTTCTCCCTCTTCCCTGCTGTTCGTGTTCCCCCTTTCTCCCTCTTCCCTGCTGTTCATGTTCCCCCTTTCTCCCTCTTCCCTGCTGTTCATGTTCCCCCTTTCTCCCTCTTCCCTGCTGTTCATGTTCCCCCTTTCTCCCTCTTCCCTGCTGTTCATGTTCCCCCTTTCTCCCTCTTCCCTGCTGTTCATGTTCCCCCTTTCTCCCTCTTCCCTGCTGTTCATGTTCCCCCTTTCTCCCTCTTCCCTGCTGTTCATGTTCCCCCTTTCTCCCTCTTCCCTGCTGTTCATGTTCCCCCTTTCTCCCTCTTCCCTGCTGTTCGTGTTCCCCCTTTCTCCCTCTTCCCTCCTGTTCGTGTTCCCCCTTTCTCCCTCTTCCCTGCTGTTCGTGTTCCCCCTTTCTCCCTCTTCCCTCCTGTTCGTGTTCCCCCTTTCTCCCTCTTCCCTGCTGTTCGTTTTCCCCCTTTCTCCCTCTTCCCTGCTGGTCGTGTTCCCCCTTTCTCCTGATGTTCCCTTTGTTATGTTGTGTTATATCTGTTCTGTGTCCGAGGTCTTCCATGAGCCTCGACCATGTAAGACAATGAAAGTAGTAGTACTACAACTACAACAATGTGCGTTTGTGGTTCAAACCTTCATGTTGAGGGAACGAATCATCGACGAACTCGGACTTCACCTTCACAATAACACCTGAAACAAAAACAATCCATTAAAACGAAATTTTCAGGAACCACCAGAAGGTGACGGTGCGGAGAGAACGACACGTACCGGGTCCCGGGTCTTCATCCTCGGGTAGACCGACCCTGGACCCGCGATCTGAGGGAGAATCTCCAGGAACGGAGAGATCTCGGTTCATGGCGCACCGGAGGGGACTGCAGAGTGTAAAGTACCACGATGTAAGGTGGTGTGTAGTCGTGTGTTACACTCCCTTTCTCCCTCTTCCCCACACGAGTACAAACCACATGTTCCGGAAAAACGAACCACGACCACGTGACGCGTTCCTTCCACAAGCGAGACGATCTCATTCGCGATTTCCACAAAACAGATTCTCCACGTTAATCACGTGATCGATACCGGGTACCCATTGTCTTGTTTCCCATTGTAAACATTTTTACATTACCTTTTATCATATTAACTAACTCCATATGTTTTATCCGTTTGTGTTCAATCATTGTCATTCCACAGAATAATTTTTCTCCATGTTCTGTGGTTCGTGTGTTCCGGAGCATTTGTGGGTGATACGATTAAAATGAAGTCTCACTCTTTGTCTCAATCTCACGTCGGAAACGTCATTTCCTGCATTCTTGGAAATTTCTACAGTTCCTTGTGTTCTTCCCTGGCCCAACAATTAAGCAGATTCGTGATGACTAATGGGTCAAAATGGCGAACTGGTGAGACATGTCCAGATGGAATCCGAAGTTAAAACAAGAATGACTGCACTGTGGTCACAACCTGCGACAAAATCTGGTAACAGGCCGATTGGGAAATAAACATTTAAAATACTCTTAAAATATGAACAGCGTAAATGGGAAACACACCTTTAATGCGCCGTTAATAGATTTACTCGTCACCAGTCACCGCGTCAGCCCCCACCACCGTCATTCCAGGAGGAGCGATTCGTCACACAGTCAAGCATTGTTTAACCCAAAATGGGCCTTCGAAAATTACGTTGTGGCGGACACGATGGCGCTGGCACGGTGTCATCATTCCGCGCACCAAGAGGGTGTCGGCCACGCCCAAGGGGTAGGCGTGGCCCGGGATATACACGGGGTGCGCAGCCCCGAGCACCTCAGTGCTATAGTTGAACTTTGCAAATAAAGACTTTTCTGGTTACCTGCGTTGTTGCCTCTCTTCTTGGCTAACAAGTTGTGCGCATAGCACCGCACTTCACTGGTGACCTCGACGCTGGTTCAGCCGCCGCTGACCAACAGAACGCGCCATGGCCAACAACGCTGTCGCGGTGAAGCTCCCCGAGTTTTGGGAAGCTCAGGCCGAAGTATGGTTTGTGCAGGCCGAGGCACAATTCCGACTTCGAGGCATAACGGCAGATGAGACGCGGTATTACCACGTCATCGCCGCCCTCGGGCCCGGCACAGCCGCCCGAGTCGTGTCCGTCCTGCGGAACCCACCGGCCGACCACAGGTACGATGCGCTCAAGCGCCTCCTCATCGCCACGTTCGGCCTCACGGAGTGCGAGCGGGCCGACCGCCTCCTGGACCTTCCCGAACTCGGCGACACACGACCATCAGTCCGGATGAACCACATGCTTTTGCTACTGGGTGACAAAGCCCCGGATTTTTTATTCCGGGCGCTCTTTCTACACCAGCTGCCAGCACAGGTACGCCTCGTGTTGGCCGGTTCCAAAATAAAGGAACCCTGCGCGCTGGCCGTCGAGGCCGACAAGTTTTTCGCGGCTTGTGAGACGCGGGCGAGCTTCGGTGCGGCCGTCGCGGATCTCGAGGCTGGTGCGCAGGCACACCTCGCGGTTCCCGAGGCTGATGCCGATGCACACCGCATGGCCGCCGCCATGCGCCGCCCACCACCACCGTGAAAACCGCGGCCTCTGCCTTCGCCACAAACCTGGTGCCGTTTCCACGCCAGGTTTGGCCACAAGGCGAGGAATTGTTGCCCGCCGTGCTCGTTTGGCAAGTCGGGAAACTACCAAGCCGGCGCTCGGTAGCAGCCCTGAGCGTCGGCCATTCCGGCAGCCTCCTTTTTGTCACGGACAACTTGTCCGGGCGTCGCTTCCTCTGCGACACAGGCGCACAGGTGAGCGTTATTCCTGCCTCCAGGTCCGACAAGCGAACCGCGGGCCGGGGCCCCGCGTTGCTTGCAGCCAATGGTACGCCCATTCGCACATTCGGGAAGCGATGCCTCTCCCTGCGGTTCGGAGGGCAATGCTTTCAATGGACGTTCGTAACCGCCAGCGTGCCCATGGCATTGCTCGGTGCGGATTTCCTGTGTGCAAATGGGCTGTTGGTGGATGTAAAGCACAGGCGCCTCGTCCAGGCGGAAATGTTCAGCTCACTGGCTTGCACGCTGAGCAGTTCGTTGGGCAGCTCCCTGAGCGGCTCACCGAACGGGTCGCCAAGCGGCTTGCTGAGCGGTTCGATCCCGGCGAGGTTGGTTTGTACGCTCCCGGCAGCGGACGAGTTCACCCGCCTCCTCGCCAGCTTCCCGGCCCTCACGTGGCCCACATTATCGGTGGTGGCCGTCAAGCACGGGGTGGAACATCACATCCCCACCGTCAGGACAACGGTCTACGCCCGGGCACGCCGCCTCGAGCCGACAAAGCTCGCGGTGGCAAAGGCGGAGTTCGCTACGCTGGAGCGGCTGGGCATCGTACGGCGCTCCAAGAGCGCTTGGGCGTCGCCACTGCACATCGTGCCGAAGCCCGGCGGGGGATGGCGGCCGTGCGGGGACTACCGCCACCTCAATGATGCCACCACCCCCGACCGCTACCCGGTCCCTCACATTCAGGACTTTTCCGCCTGGTTGGCGAAAATGTCCTTCTTTTCTAAGGTGGACCTCATCCGCGGGTACCACCAGGTCCCCGTCAGGCCGGAGGACGTACCGAAGACGGCCGTCATTACACCATTCAGCCTCTTCGAGTTTCTTCGGATGCCCTTCGGTTTGAAGAATGCGGCTCAGGCGTTCCAACGATTGATGGACAGCGTCTTGCGCGACTTGGATTGCATGTACGTCTACCTGGACGACATCCTCGTCACAAGCGCGTCCCGCAAAGAGCACCTCCGCCACCTCCGCACGCTCTTCGAACGCCTGGGCCAGCATGGCCTGATCGTAAACCCCGCCAAGTGCCAGTTCGGCATCGCCGAAATCGACTTTTTGGGGAACCGCGTCACCAGACACAGGGCCACCCCCTTGCCGGCAAAGGTGGAGGCGGTCAAGGGGTTTCCGCACCCCCGCAAGATCAGGGGGCTCCAGGAGTTCCTGGGCATGGTAAACTTTTACCACCGTTTCCTGCCCCGCATCGCCCAGCTCCTGCGCCCCCTGTACGAGGCCCACCGGGGGAAGCTGGGCAAAGGTGACGTTGTTTGGACCGAGCAGATGGACGCGGCGTTCGCGGGCACGAAGCTCGCCTTGGCTAACGCCACCATGCTCGCGCACCTGGCGCCCGATGCACCGATCGCCCTCACCACCGACGCGTCAGACTACGCGGTGGGCGCGGTACACGAGCAATGGGTGCGTGGTGCTTGGCAACCGCTGGCGTTTTTCAGCCGGCAGCTTCGCCCGCACGAACGCCGGTACAGCACCTTTGACCGCGAGTTGCTCGGGCTCCACCTGGCGGTCGGGCACTTCCTCCATCTGCTCGAGGGCCGTTCGTTCACGGCCTTCGTCGACCACAAACCCCTGGTTTTCGCGATGGCCAAGGTCGCCGAGCCATGGTCGGCCCGGCAGCAGCGTCACGTCTCGGCCGTGTCCGAGTACACGACGGTCATCCGGCACGTCGCCGGAAAGGACAACCCGGTGGCGGATTGCCTTTCCCGGTCCGTCGCCCACGCGGTCCACCTCGGGATCGACTACGCCCGGATGGTGGCGGACCAGACCGCCGACCCCGACGTCCAGGCCTTGCGGACCGCCGTCATGGGCCTTCGCGTCACTGAGGTGCCGTTCGACGGCGCAGGCACGGCCCTCTTGTGCGACGTCTCCCATGGCCGGCCTCGCCCCATTGTGCCCGCGGGCTGGCAGCGCTGGGTTTTTGACGCCATCCACTGCCTGTCCCACCCGGGCACGAAGGCCTCCCAGAGGTTGGTCGCCGACAAGTTTGTCTGGCATGGCCTCCGGAAGGCCGTCCGCGATTGGACCAGGATGTGCCTCGCGTGCCAGCGTGCGAAGGTGCACCGCCACACCCAGGCCCCGTTGGCCCCGTTCACGGTGCCCGAACATCCGTTCGACCACGTTCATGTGGACTTGGTGGGACCTCTGCCCCCCTCGCGGGGTTTCACCCACATCCTCACCATGGTGGACCGCACCACCCGGTGGCCGGAGGTCGTGCCTTTGGCGGCGAAGACGGCGGCGGATGTCGCGCAGGCATTCATCGCCACCTGGGTTGCCTGGTTCGGCGCCCCCTCGGACATCTCGTCCGACCGCGGCCCCCAGTTCACCTCGGAGCTCTGGGGGGCGGTCGCGCGGGGGCTCGGTGTCCACCTGCACCGCACCATGGCCTACCACCCTCAGGCCAACGGCCTGTGCGAGCGCTTCCACCGCTCCTTGAAGGCCGCACTCCGGGCCTCCCACTGCGACGGTGGCTGGGTCGACAGGCTCCCCTGGGTCCTGCTGGGCCTCCGGACGGCGCCCAAGGACGACCTGTGCGCATCCGCGGCGGAGTTGGTCTTCGGACAACCGCTGCGGGTGCCGGGCGAGTTCCTCCCCGACTCCACGGCACCATGGTCTGCAGCGCAGCAGCGCTCCGCACTGCAGGAGACCGCCCGGAGGTTCGCCCCGGTGCCGACGGTGCACCACGGGTGCCCGCCAACGCACGTCGACCCGGAGCTTCGCACGGCGGAGTACGTGTTCATCCGCCACGATGCCCACCGGACACCGCTGCGACCCCCGTACGATGGGCCCTTCCGCATGCTGGAGACCGGGGCGAAACACTTCACCCTCGACATCAGCGGTACTCCTGACCGCGTTTCCGTGGACCGCCTCAAGCCGGCCAACCTCGACGTGGACCACCCCCCGCCAGTGGCTCGGCCCCCGCGGCGGGGCCGCCCCCCCGGTGGGCGGACCGCCGGCACCGCCTGGCCCCGCCCCTCCCCGGGTCCTGCACCCATCCCAGGTGCCGCCGGAGGCATCCCAGATGACATCCCGGCATCCCAGACGCCGCCAGAGGGCGCTTCGGCCTGGTCATCCGTTTGCCCCGCAAACTGACCCTTCAGGTGCGCGGGAATTCTGGGGGGGGGGGGGGCGCATGTGGCGGACACGATGGCGCTGGCGCGGTGTCATCATTCCACGCACCAAGAGGGTGTCGGCCACGTCCTTGTGGTAGGCGTGGCCTCAGGATATACACGGGGCGCGCAGCCCCGAGCACCTCAGTGCTATAGTTGAGCTTTGCAAATAAAGACTCTTTTATGGTTACCTGCGTTGTTGCTTCTCTTCTTGGCTAATAAGTCGTGCGCATAGCACCGCACTTCAATGTAACGCTATATATATATATATTTTTAGTGATGTAAGCTCAATAGTTAGTTATTTCAATTCCCGGATGTTCTTGAAGGGACGTCCGGTGGTTATTTTAGGCGCGAAGATGGGACGGAATTGTGTCCTCAAGGTGTTTGAACTCTTTTATATATATATATATATATATATATATATATATATATATATATATATATATATATATATATATATATATATATATATATATATATATATATATATATATATATATATATATATACATACATATATATATATGTATATATATATATATATATATATATATATATATATATATATATATATATATATATATATATATATATAGATATATATATATATACATATACAGACGGCATTTAATATGGAATATTTTTTTTGTGGGGGTGAACTTACTTTTCAAGATGACTTAGAACCAAAAGTTCATTGGAATTATGTTGAAGTTATTCTAGATTTTGTTAATGTGACCTTTAAAAGAAACAAAAACCACATTTGACATTTCGAAGCAAATAAATTGATCCTTGAAAGTGATGTAAACTGATATCGAACTCAATTCACGGACAATACTGTGTTAAACTTCTGTGCGTTTTCCAGAAGTATCTCTTTATTTTGCAGATTAGCCAAAAAATTTTTTTTAACAAAAACAAAAGTTAAATTACGACTGGGATTACGGACAGTAAAATTACAGTTCAGTACTTCATGTAACCCCCACGAGCATTCAGGAGAGCACGTACACGTTGAGGCATGCTGTTCACGAGATTTGCCAAGGTTTGGACAGGAATCGCTTGCCATGCAGTGACAATAGCCTGCTGCATTTCATGCACAGAGGCAGGCTGCTGGGCCAAGTTGTCGATTTGACGGGTTAATTCTGCCCACAAGTTCTCTATCGGATTCATATCCGGGGACATGGCAGGCCACTCCATATGCTCCACACCACGGTCAGCAAGAAAGTGTTGGATCATGCGAGCATGATGAGGCCGTGCATTGTCATCTTGGAAGACAAAGTTTCCTCGAAAGGCTGCACGAACAAATGGAAGCAATATTTCTTCCAGAACGGCCCTGTGCTTGAACTGGTTCAGGTTTCCATTCAGAACAACCAGGTCAGTTTTGCCCCCTGCATGAAAAGCAGCCCAAACGGTCACCCCACCACCTCCAGCTTGGACTCTTGGCACTATACAATCTTCGTTGTAGGCTTCATGCACTTGTCTGCGCACTCGGACACGGCCATATTGACGATAGACCAGAAATCTAGACTTTTTTTTTTTTTTTGTATACAGAGTCGAGGCTCGTGAAAGAGCTAACATTTATCAAACAAACAAATCAAACAAACAAGCAAACAAAGTATATAAACCCTGCTGTTCAAAACAACATCAAGCTCACCCTGTTCAACACCCGGTCCCTCAACAACAAATGCCTCATCCTGAACGAATACATCCTGGATAACAAACTGGACTTTCTCAGTCTCACCGAAACCTGGCAACAACCTCTGGACTACTACACGCTCAACCTCACCACACCCAATGGATATTCCTACGTCAATAAACCACGCTCGGATGGCCGAGGTGGTGGAATTGCTGTTATCCACCGTCAAGACATCAAGACCAACCTCATCTCCATATCATCTGCTCCATCATTTGAACACCTGGCTTTTAAACTCTCTGGTCACACGCAGTCAGTCATGGCTGTCGTCTACCGCCCTCCCAAACCACACCCATCATTCCTGTCTGACTTCTCCTACTTTCTGACCCAGCTATGTTCCCTCTCCCCCTCAATCCTCCTCCTTGGTGATTTCAATATCCACATGGACTCCACTGACTCCACAATAACCACTGACTTCACTGATTTACTCACCTGCTTTAACCTCACTCAACATGTCGACTTTCCTACCCATATCCGTGGTCACATTTTGGACCTTGTCTGCTCCACTGGATTAAATTTGCACCATCTCTCTGGCTCTGACCTCACCCTCTCTGACCACTTAGCCATCACTCTGACCATCAACATCCCCGCCACAACACCAAGACGTTATCGCACTATCACCTTCCGTAAGCTAAACGCTCTTTCACCTACCTCATTCTCATCCACCCTCTCTGAAAAAATGTCCACTTCTCCCTTCATTGACCTCCACACCCCTTCCGACCTCACTGACTACTACAACCACACTCTCTCCTCCTGCCTTGACCAGCTTGCGCCTGTAAAAACCAAAACAGTTTCTTTCACCCATTCTGCTCCCTGGTTTACCCCTGAACTCCGCCTGATGAAAACTCGTGCTCGCCAACTTGAAAGACTCCACAATAAAACGGGTCTCACAGTTCACTCCCAAGCCTACAAGGACCACCTACAACACTACAAAGATGCCCTCTCCCGGGCCCGCTCAGCCTACTACTCTCAAATTATCCACTCTGGCTCCGGAAACCCAAAAGCACTCTTCTCGACAATAAACAAACTCCTCCGCCCCCTGAACACCACCACCCAGTCATTCACAGTAGACAACTGCATCTCCTTCCTCTCTTTCTTCCAACGCAAAATTGACAACATCTACAACAGCTTGACGACCGCCGCACCTGCTCCCCCTCCAACCACCTGCCCCCCCTTGTCCTGCCATCCCCTGTCTCGGTTCTCCCCAATCTCCCCTACTGACCTCTCTGAACTCCTCATAGGAATGAAAACTGCCACCTGCACTCTTGACCCCATCCCCTCCAGCTTTGTCAAGACCTCCCTCCCTGCTCTCTCTCCACTTATCATTGCAACACTAAACTCCTCCCTGTCTACAGGCATCGTCCCACCTTCCCTCAAAATTGCTGCTTTTACCCCCATTCTAAAAAAACCTGGTCTAAACCCTAACACCCTAAACAACTTCAGACCCATCTCCAACCTACCCTTTCTGTCAAAAGTTTTGGAACGCGCTGAAGCCACTCAACTCAAACATCATCTCTCTGCCAATAACCTGTATGAAACATTCCAATCCGGATTCCGCTCCAACCACAGTACTGAAACTGCTCTCCTCAAAATCACCAACGACCTTCTCCTCTCCTCTGACGCTGGCAACCTCAACATTCTCGTCCTCCTCGACCTCAGCGCTGCCTTTGACACCATCAATCACACCATCCTCCTCACCCGACTTGAATCCACCTTTAACGTTACAGGCACTGCCCTCTCTTGGATTAAATCATACCTCTCTGACAGACACCAGTTCATCTCCATCAATAACTGCAAATCCCCCACTGCTCCCCTCCCCCAAGGTTCAGTTCTTGGCCCCCTCCTCTTCATCCTTTACCTGTCCCCCCTCGGTCACTTAATCCGCCGTCATGGTCTCCAATTCCACTGCTTCGCCGATGACATCCAGCTTTTCATCTCCACCAAGTCCGTCTCCACCGACACCCACTCTATCCTGACAAACTGCATCACTGAAATAAAATCCTGGCTTCAAATCAACTTCCTCAAGCTTAACTGTGATAAATCTGAAATAATCATCATTGGCCCAAAAACGCTCACAAAATCCACCCATAACTTTGCCCTCAACATCGACGGTATCCCAGTATCCACCTCCCCTCACATCCGGAATCTTGGCGTCATCTTTGACCAAACCCTTTCCTTCGACAAATACACTAAACAGATCACAAAGTCAGCCTTCTTTCACCTGAAAAACATTGCCCGTCTCCGCTCATCCCTCTCCTCCACGGCTGCAGAAACCCTCATCCACGCCTTCATCACCTCCCGTCTGGACTACTGCAATAGCCTCCTCTATGGTTCACCCTCAAAAATCACCAATAAACTCCAATACATTCAGAACTCCGCGGCCCGTCTACTCACCCATTCCCGGACCCGTGACCACATCACCCCCGTCCTTTACAAGCTTCACTGGCTCCCCATCCCCCAGAGAATCCAGTACAAAATCCTCCTCTTGACATACAAAGCCCTCCATAACCTGGCCCCATCCTACCTGGCTGACCTACTCTCCAGACACACTCCCACCCGCAACCTCCGCTCTGCTGGTACCAACCTCCTGACCCCCTCCATCCGGACCAAATTCAGATCCTGGGGGGACAGGGCCCTCTCCATCGCTGCTCCCACCCTCTGGAACTCACTACCTCACACGATCAGAGACTCCTCCTCATTCACCACATTCAAAACATCACTAAAGACCCACCTGTTCAACACTGCATTCAACATTCAACCCACAGCATCTAACCCCTGACTATCTCTTCTCCTTCTCCCTCCTTTTGCTTTAAATATTTCCCTATTGATTCTTGTCTTTTTGCAATTGTTGTTTTCATGTATTGTTATGCATTATGTTTTCCACTCTGTCAAAGCGCCTTTGGGCTTCTGGAAAAGCGCTACACAAAATAAATGAATTATTATTATATTATTATAAAAAGGGGAGTGGTCGACAAGATGGGGAGAGAAGGGGAGGAAGCACACAAACACAACATTTGAGAGCAGGGACATCGGGAGATGTTTTTGGAGGGAGAGGGCCTGTGGGGAGGCAGGATAGGTATAAAACGCAAGGACACCAAGGATTTCCAGGAAAGCGGTCAAAAGTCATCTCAAAAAAGTGGATTTGGGGTGAAATTAGCGGGGGTAGAAAAGATCAAGGTTTTGGATTGGGGAAGATAAGAGATGGTGGTGAACAGCCGTTTTAAAGACCTGGAGGGAGGAGTGGGATTGAAGAGAGTGAGGGAGTTTGTATACATTTTTGGAAAGGTTATAGCATAAGGAAACTAAAAATCAATGTTTACATTTGGAGAGATACCTGTATGGCGGCCATTTTGGATTTTCAAAATGGCCACTGTAAAATACATATTTTGTTCTATTTCTACCTCTAATTACCCTAACAACTTTTAAAAATACACTAAACCTATATTTTCAGGGACAAGGAATCCAATGAAAGTATCAAATTAGTGCTATGGGGGAATGGTAAGACACGAATCAAAGGTTTTGAATTGCAAAATACTGTCTTTATATTCGCGATAAGTTGCATAATCAAATACATGTTATCATTTTGTACAGGCAGTTTATAACATCAAAATGTGTCACAATAATTCATATCACCAAACATATACAGGCAGTCAGCAAAATCATATATACACATGCAGTCAGTATAACTTCACATCTCCACAGGCAGTCAATGACAAAATATACACAGGCAGTCAATGGCATCAAACATACACGATTACAGAATATGCCATTTAGAGTTCGTCATCACTGTCCTGTGTGTCGTATCCGACAATATAGTCCGCATCGTTTTCACAGTCCGTTCCACACAAGCAAAGGTCGGTCAAATTGATTGGCAAATCGAATTGGTCGAATGGTCGATCGAATCGAATTCGATGAATAGAATCGAATCGAATCGATCGAATTGGTCGAATGGTCGATCGAAGCGATTGGTCGAATGGTCGATCGAAGCGATTGGTCGAATGGTCGAATTGGTCGAATGGAATTGGTCGAATTGGTCGAATCGAATTGGTCGGAATTGGCAAATGTAAACATTGATTTTCAGATTTTCCATGCAATAACGTTTCCAAAAATGTATAGGTTTGCTAATCTACCATGATTTTGAATGAAAAAACATAGTGAACCTGACTAATAATTCCGCGCACCAGTGGGTGAAGCGAGCGACCGGACGTGGAAGCAAGGCTCGGGCCACGCCCGGAGCAAAGGAGTCATGAGGCTCAGGGTTGAACTGTAATACATGCCCCGCCTTTCGGCCAACCGGCCACGCCCGAGGGCAAGACGTGGCCTCGGGATATATACGCAGGCTCGAAAGTCGAGCCCGCCCAGTGCTTACATGCGAGCATTGAATAAAGTGTTTGGTTTTGTTCAACGCATGGTGGCCGACCTCCTTGACAAACGAGTTGTGTGTGCATAGCACAACACTGTTGACCTCGACTGGTTCAGCCGTAGCTGACCCCTGAACGCGCCATGGCTACCAACGCTGTCGCCGTCAAACTCCCGGAGTTCTGGGAAGCACAGGCCGACGTTTGGTTTGTGCAGGCCGAAGCCCAATTCCAGCTCCGGGGCATCACAGCAGACGACACCATGTACTTTCACGTGGTCGCCGCCCTCGGACCCGGCACTGCCGCCCGGGTCGTGTCCTTCCTTCGGCACCCGCCGGGCGCCCACAAGTACGCGTCGCTCAAACGACTTCTCCTCACCACGTTCAGGCTCACGGAGGCCGACCGCGCCGACCGCCTCCTTGACCTTCCCGCCCTCGGCGACACACGACCGTCCATTCGGATGGACTATATGTTGTCCCTTCTTGGAGACAAACGCCCGGATTTCCTTTTCCGAGTGCTTTTCCTCCGCCAGCTACCTGCACAGGTGCGGCTCGTGCTGGCCGGTTCGGCCATTCCGGCAGCCCTCCTTTTCATCACAGACACCTCGTCTGGTCGTCGATTTCTGTGCGACACTGGAGCGCAGGTAAGCGTCCTCCCTGCCTCCGCGTCCGATAAGCAAGCCGCGGGCCAGGCCCCGCCTTGCTTGCCGCCAACGGAACTCCCATCCGCACATTCGGGAAGTGTCGTCTCTCGCTGCGGTTCAGGGGACAGCGCTTCCAAATGGTCTTTCGTCACCGCCAGCGTGCCAATGGCCCTACTCGGTGCGGATTTCCTTTGTGCGCATGGGCTGTTGGTGGACGTTAAGCGCAGACGCCTCGTCCAGGCCGAAACCTTCAGCTCGCTCGCTTGCTCGCTGAGCGGCTCGTTGAGCAGCTCGCTGAGCGGCTCACCGAGCGGCTTACCAAGCAGCTTGCTGAGCGGTTCCGTCCCAGCGAGGTTGGTCTGCACGCTTCCGGGAGCGGACGAGTTTACCCGCCTCCTCGCCAGTTTCCCAGCACTCACGTGGCCCACCTTTTCAGCGGTGGCCATCAAACACGGGGTGGAACACCATATTCCCACCGTCGGACCACCGGTCTATGCCCGAGCGCTCCGCCTCGACCCAACGAAGCTCGCCATTGCGAAAGCGGATTTCGCCACGCTGGAGCGGCTGGGCATCGTCCGGCACTCCAACAGCGCATGGGCCTCACCTCTGCACATTGTGCCCAAGCCCGGCGGCGGATGGCGGCCGTGCGGTGACTACCGCCGGCTCAACGACGCCACCACCCCCGACCGCTACCTGGTCCCACACATTCAGGACTTTTCCGCCCGGTTGGCGAAAACGACCATTTTTTCCAAGGTAGACCTCATCCGGGGCTACCACCAGGTCCCCGTAAAACCGGAAAACGTACCGAAGACGGCCGTTATAACACCTTTCGGCCTCTTCGAGTTCTTGCGGATGCCTTTTGGGTTGAAAAATGTGGCCCAGGCGTTCCAGCGGCTCATGGACAGCGTCTTGCGCAACTTGTCCTTTGTCTACGTCTTCCTGGACGACATCCTAGTCGCGAGCGCGTCCCGGGAGGAGCACCTGCTCCATCTCCGCACGCTCATCGAACGCCTGGGCCAGCATGGCCTGATAATCAACCCCGTGAAGTGCCGGTTCGGCGTCACCGCCATCGACTTCCTGGAACACCGCATCACCAGGCACGGGGCCATCCCTTTACCGGCCAAGGTGTAGGCGGTCAGGAGTTTCCCGCGCCCCGGCACGATCAAGGGGCTCCAGGAATTCCTGGGCGTGGTGAATTTTTATCACTGCTTCGTGCCCCGCGTCGCCCAGCTCCTGCGCCCTCTGCACGAGGCCCTCCGGGGGAAGCCGGGCAAAGGTGATATCGCCTGGATGGAGCAGATGGACGTGGCATTTGCGGGCGCGAAGCTGGCCTTGGCCAACGCCACCATTCTGGCGCACCCGGCGCCCGATGCACCAATCGCCCTCACCACCGACGCGTCGGACTACGCGGTGGGCGCGGTGCACGAACAGTGGGTGAATGGCGCTTGGCAGCCGCTGGCATTTTTTTAGCCGGCAGCTCCGCCCACATGAACGCCGGTACAGCACCTTCGACCGCGAGCTTCTCGGGCTCCACCTGGCGGTCCGACACTTCCGCTATTTTGTCGAGGGTCGCCCGTTCACGGCCTTCGTCGATCACAAGCCCCTTGTTTTCATGATGGCCAAGGTTGCCGAGCCGTCGGCCCGGCAGCAGCGTCACCTCTCTGCCGTGTCCGAATACACGACGGACATCCAACACGTCGCGGGTAAGGACAACCCGGTGGCGGATTGCCTTTCCCGGTCCGTCGCACACGCGGTCCACCTCGGGATCGACTATGCCCGGATGGCGGCGGACCAGACCGCCGACCCCGACGTCCAGGCCTTTCGGACCGCCGTCACGGGCCTCCGCGTCACCGAGGTACCATTCGACGTCGTGGGCACTGCCCTCTTGTGCGAAGTCTCCCTCGGCCGGCCTCGCCCCATCGTGCCCGCTGGCTGGCAGCGCCCGGTTTTTGACGCCATCCACGGCCTGTCCCACCCAGGCACGAAGGCCTCCCAGAAGCTTGTCGCGGCAAAGTTCGTCTGGCATGGCCTCTGGAAGAACGTCCGCGACTGGGCCAGAACGTGCCTTGCGTGCCAGCGCGCGAAGGTCCACCGCCACAACCACGCCCCGTTGGCCCCGTTTACTGTGCCCGAACGTCGGTTCGACCATGTACACGTCGACTTGGTGGGACCTCTGCCCCCTTCGCGGGGTTTCACCCACATCCTCACCATGGTGGACCGCACCACCCGGTGGCCGGAGGCCGTGCCATTGGCGGCGACGGCTGCGGCTGATGTCGCGCAAGCTTTCATCGCCACTTGGGTTGCCCGGTTCGGCGCCCCCTCAGACATCTCGTCCGACCGCGGCCCCCAGTTCACCTCAGAGCTCTGGGGAGTGGTGGCGCAAGGGCTCGGCGTCAAGCTGCACCGCACCACGGCCTACCACCCCCATGCCAACGGCCTGTGCGAGCGCTTCCATCGCTCGATGAAGGCCTCACTCTGGGCCAGCCTCCGCGACGGCAGCTGGGCCGACAGGCTCCCCTGGGTCCTGCTGGGCCTCAGGACGGCGCCCAAGGACGACCTGCGCGCGTTCCCGGTGGAGCTGGTTTTCGGACATCCATTGCGGGTACCGGGCGAATTCATCCCCGACTCCACGGCACCTTGGACCGCGACGCAACAGCGCTCCACCCTTCAGTAGACCGCCAGGAGGTTCGCCCCGGTGCCGACGGCACACCATGGTTGCCCGTCCTCACACGTCGCCCCGGAGCTTTGCACGGTGGAGTACGTTTTTGTCCGGCACGACGCCCACCGGGCACCACTGCGGCCCCCGTATGACGGGCCCTTCCGCGTGCTGGAGACCGGGGACAAGCACTTCACCGTGGACATCGGCGGTACTCCAGATCGCATCTCCGTGGACCACCTCAAGCCGGCCCACCTCGACCTGGACCACCCCCCGCAAGCAGCTCTGCCTCCGCGTCGAGGCCGCCCCCCCGCGGGCAGACCCCCGGCACCCCCCACCCCCACTGTCCCGCCACCCCCCAGCCCTGCACGCATCGCCAGAGGGCGTTTCGGCCGGGTCATCCGGCCTCCCCGCAAGCTCACCCTTCAGGTGCGCGGGAATTCTGGGGGGGCGGGGGGGCGCGTGTGGCGGACACAATGCCAGCGGGTCATAATTCTGTGCACCAGTGGGTGACGCGAGCGACCGGACGTGGAAGCAAGGTTCGGGCCACGCCCGGAGCAAAGGAGTGATGAGGCTCAGGGTTGAACTGTAATACATGCCCTGCCTTTCGGCCGACCGGCCATGCCGAGGGCAAGGCGTGGCCTCGGGATATATACGCGGGCTCGAAATTCGAGCCCGCCCAGTGCTTACGTGCGAGCATTGAATAAAGTGTTTGGTTTTGTTCAACGCGTGGTGGCCTACCTCCTTGACAAACGAGTTGTGTGTGCATAACACCACAATAGCCTATTTTACTCCCAGGGGTCCCAGGAATACGCACCCAAAATATCGTCGATCGGTTGAGCCGTTTTTGCGGTACCTTCGAATGGACAGACGGACATTTGGTGAGGTGAATTATAGTAAGATGTGTCCAAATCCAAAGAAGGCTGCCAAAGTTCAAGATGGCCACTAAAATCTGAGGTGGCTGCCATAAAAACTCCGAATAGATTCCAATACAGATGTTCTTGGCAGTGTTGTAGGTCTCGAGGCCACATTTTGTCTGTCTTGGTCTCGATCTCGGACATGGTAGCTTCGACTTCAACAGTGGTTCTTGGTGTCAAAATATAGGTTTCTGGGTCAGATAATTCAGTTTGGTATGAAAAATATTTCTCAGGGGAAGGGAAAATACAAAATGGTTACCAAAATAATCTAACATGGCCGCTATTAATCTCGAAGTTAACATTTATTAAGTCATTATGCATTTATTGGTACATATGGGTATGGTGTATTGGTGCAGTGCATGGCAAAGGTATTTCCTCTTTTCAAACAATTCTTCTTTCTCCCACAAAAGACAGGTCCTGGGTTGTAGTTTCGTTAAAAATTAATAGTCGTCTTGTAAATAACATGTCCCCACTGGCTTAAATGTTCAGTTTGGAAATAATTCCGTAATTCGGTTAATTGTGGGCATGAGTCAGTTAGATAGGACACAACGCAGCAGGTGGGACATATCTAGTGTTAAAACTGTCGCACTCAGGGTGAGGTTAAATGTAGAGGGTAACCACACCTAAGTGTCACATGCAGTTGTAAAAGTAGTCCTTACCCAGGTATTGTTTCGGCTCGGGTCAAGCTTGGCAAAAGGAGGGGTGCAGTGTTGCGGTTTTGAGAACCCACACTTGTAAATAAATAGAACATCATTAAAGGTTAAAGGTAGCACCCCATAGGTAGGCCACCAGCAACACGTAGGTCACCATAGGACGTCAGTTATTTCTTAGTACAGTATATGTGTTTAGATAAGGCCATTCCCAATAATTGCATCTGCGTTGTGTCAATCAAATAAGAGTAGGCCCTTCCGTTCATTTTGGCAGCCTCCCTTCCAAGCGACGCCACTAAGCGCTCCCCAGTCTGTGCCCCATGGCCCCTCCCAATTTGTTACGCGCCTTTGCCAGCAGTGTTCGCAACCTCGCTGGGCTTCCGCCCAAACCAGCCCAGAAACCCACGAGGTAAGGCCCGAAAAGGGGGCGGAGCACCAGGATGAAGGTGCGGCCATGTCAACCAGCCATCAAGGCGGAGCCAGTAAGCCAACACCAGCCAACCAGGGCTGAGGTGAGGTCGCCTGACAGGGCGTGGTTTTGGGCTCCGAGAGCGTTCGCTGGCTTGGTTATAAAAGCGCGCACGCAAAGCCCTCGTAAGGACTGCAAGGAATCGCGCTTGGTAAAAGGACTGCTGTGATTTGAAGGACTTGGAAGGACCGATGCGATTATAAAGGACTCGTGAGGAAGGTGCAGTTTGATAAGAACTTACGGAACAGAGCTCATTACCGAAGACTGAAGTCAAGCATTGGTATTACAAAGGACGCGCTGTGGCAACCCGCTGTACTAAGGGCGAGCGTGCGGCATGCAATACCAAGAACCGCAGCGTGCAGGACATTGGGGAGTGGGTGCTTGGGGCGAGTAAGACCAGTAGTGCCAGTTCAAAAGCGCCGGTACACAAATTACGTACGCCGATAGCCCAAGTTTACCTTCCCCCGTCATTATAATTGTCCGCTCGCGTTACACTACATGGAGAGCTGCCTGCCGGGTTTCGTCTGCTGGACCGGAGCCGGACTGGAGCCTGGACAGCATCGCCGGACCTTCCACCCTACCATCTGCATCCCCGTGTGAGTCTTGAGTCTGAGACCGAATCTGAGAGCGATCGGGCCCGTGTCTAGGGAATAGAGTAAGACTGTCAAAGGCTGCCCTGTGTACTTTTCCATCCTCTTTCTTTCTTGTACATTCTTTCCTTTCCTCTTCTTCTTTGTACATTTGTATTAAATTGCCCTGTTCTTTCTGGTTTCTCCTTAATCCGATCGTCCTAGTCTTTTCTCCATTGGGTAAACGCGGCACGATTCGGAACCGCTATAATCAGGTTAGCCATTGTTAACAGCTCGGATTGCGGATCGCAGATCGCTATCTGCTCGGCGTTTCCACCTGATATCCGTGATTTGAGCAGGAGTTATTCCCTTGCTTCAGGGCTGGTGGTAGTACTTAGGTAATAGGACTAAAACTCGACCAACAACTCTATTTACCACCGACCGGAAGGAACGTTATAACCCCCAGGGTCGCGTCGGCCAGATAAAAGACAAGGGGATTAACCCCCTCTTGATAAGGGGAGAGCCGACATCGGAGATCCGTAACACAAAAAAAAGAAAAAAAAAGAAAAAGATATTGTTGCGGATATGAGGATTGCATTTTTTTTGATTGTGTTGTATTATATTGGAGATGGTGATGAACATTGTTGGATATGGCCCCTCCTGCCTCCAAAGTTGTATAAAGGTAAAAAGGGCGTCTCGGTAATTAGTCCAAAAGCATACACGTCAGCTAATCATAGAAAACCCTTGTTCAGTAGCTTATATCTTATTATGTGTCTTAGGGTAAGGCTGTGTCTCCCATTAACTTAAATACTCCATTGCACCAAGTGAAATAAGAGTAGATCCCCTTTCATTTCCATTCCCAAAACCTCCATTTCCCCTTTCGTCATTGCCAGGCCTCGAGTGCCATTGCCAATTACATCCCCTCCAATTGCCGCCATTGGCCACGAGGCAGGGTTGGGGAAGAAAGGCGTGTCTCCACCTCGTCATAGAGGGGAGGAGTGAGCCAGCCCCGAACAACCAACCGAGCACGAGGGGTTTGGATTGAGAGGGCGGAGGAAGAGCGTTTGGGGGAGGTTCGCAAAGGTTGAGGGGCGGGGCCTATATAACCCGCCACGGGAAGCTCCCAGGTTGAGACGAGAGGGAGTCCAAGCAGTTGAGACAAGGAGGGAGGAGACAAGAGCTGGGTCGTCAGAGAGTTGCGCTTTTACTGAGTCCAAAGAAAGAGCTGGGTCGTCAGAGCAGATGCGCTTTTACTGAGACAAGCAGCTCCGACCCGTGACTCCGCGCACACGACAGGCTCGGTGGCATCAGCGGCCGTCGAGGTCCAGCCCGACGTCCCGTGCGGGATCAAGCGCCAGCCAGCTCCGTGCCGTCCTCCCCCCTCCAGCCACACACCTCCTTCCAGCAATCCACTCTGCAATTCCCCGCGTGAGTCAGTGTCTTTGTTTGTTCTGTCCTGGGTAGTAAGTAAGCCTGTTAGATAAGCTAAATATTTCACTGTGTCACCTGCGTCTCATGTCCCTGTAAATAAACGTGACTGCTTCCTTTTTGCTTACGTGTACATAATAAACCCCGTTACTCTTCTGTACGTCTTCTTCTTCCTCTTTGCATTCGGTCACTTTAGAGTTTTCCAGATTGAGCAGCTGCGGCGCGATACGGCCAAGGTTTGGGTTGAATCGGGTTTTAGTCGGGGAATAACTGTTCGGCCGCGGTTACACCACCGCTCGGTAAAAATAACATCTGATCCGCGGACCGTAACAATATATATATATATATATAGTTGTGGTTTTGAGAACCCACATTGGGACCATCATTAAAGGTTAAAGGTTGCACCCCATAGGTAGGCCACATGCAACACGTAGGTCACCTGAGGACGGTAGTTATTTCATAGTATGTGTTTAGATAAGGCCATGTCCAGTAGTTGCATCTGCGTTGTGTAAAACAAATAAGAGTAGGCCCCATTCGTTCATTTTTGCAGCCTGCCTTCCATCGACGCCATTAAGCGCGAGCCAGTCTGTACATCGCCCTCGCCCTTTAGGTTGCCAGCAGCCTTCGCGAACTCGTTGGGCTTCCGCTCAAACCAGCCCAAAGGCCACGAGGTAAGGCCCGAAAAGGGGGGGGAGCGCAAGGGTGGAGGTGCGGCCACGTCAAGCAGCCATCAAGGCGGAGCCGGTAAGCCCTCACCAGCCAACCAGGGCTCGAGTGGGATCGCCTGACAGGGAGCGTCTTGTAAGTTCGAGAGGGCTCGCTGGGCAAGGCTATATAAGCCTTTGCACAAAGCCCTTGAACAGGACTGGTACGAGAGTTGAGTTATGAGCGGGGAGAGAGAGGCGCTTGACCTGATTGGAGCTGAGTTACGGGAGAGACGTGCTGTGGCAAGCATTTTACAAAGGGCGGGCGTGCGGCACAGTCCCGGCACACGCTGCAGAGGCCTGCAGCGTGAGAAAGACGTTGGTGAAAGGTGCTTGGATCGATCATAGTAATACCGGGAGCGTGTGTAAAGGCGCCGGCACACGTATTACGTACGCCGTCTGATCGCCACTTACCTATCCCCCGCTATATAATTGTCCGTTTCGCGCCTACGCCACGGGGAGAGCTGCCTGCCGTCTTCCACCATCTGCACGGTACGAGTCGGGGACCGGACGAGCTGTGGACCCTTGGACCCTCAACCCGACCATCTTCAAACCCCGTGTGAGTGACCCTGAGAGTGAGTCTGAGAGTGAACGGGCCCGTGTCCTGGGATAAGTTAAGACTGCTATTAAGGCTGCCCTGTGTATCTGCTTCTTCCTCTTCCTTGTAAATTCTTTTCTTCTTTTCCTCTTCTAATTGTACAAAGTGTAATAAATTCCTTGTTCTTCCTGGTTTCCTCTCAATTCGACCGTTTTAGTCTTTTCCTCAATTGGGTAAGCGTGGCACGATTAAGAACCGCTCCAATCGGGTTTAGTTCCTGTTAATGGCCCGAATCGCGGCTCGCTTTGCTCGGCATGTCCACTAACGCCGTGGTTCGGGTGGGGTTATCTCCTTGCTTCACGGTCGGTGTTAGTACTTAGGTAATAGGACTAAATTCGACCAACAACCCAATTTAACACCAACCCGAAGGAACGTGATTGCTTCGGATCGCGTCGGCTAGTAAAAAGGACAAGGGGATTAATACCCCCTTGATAAGGGGAAGGCCGACGTTAGAGATCCGCAACAATTGGTAGTCAGGAGTGGGGATTTGGAACCTGGGACTAAATTATTTAGACCAAATATTGGACACCAATTTTGCATATTGGCCGCAACAATTGGTGTCAGGGAAGTGGGATTTGGACCCGAAGTGCGCCGAACACACTCCAAATTACGAGCGCCCAAAATTTATTTAATTAACACCTAAATTTGAATCGTGCCATGGATAGCTAAGGCGGTCAGATGCCGGTGGGAGTAGATGAGGAGCAGTTAGAATCGACCCAGGACCCCCTGGAAAAATTGGGACAATTGGAAGAAATGGAAGAGGAAATTGAAGAGGGTGCAGCAGTAGGGGTTGCAGGCGAGTAAAATGGCGGCGCCTCGCACATGGCGACGAGGGCTGCGCACGCTGCGCAAATGGGGGTGGCCGACATGCAAGCCTTCATGGCGCAATTCATGGCGGAAATGAAACGAGAGAATGACAGTCTTGAAAAAATGGGAGAACAATTGGAGCAAATGAGGGATGAAGCAAGGGGTACCAGCAAGCGATTGGAAAACGGATTGAGAGAACAATTGGGAAACCAAATTGGGGGATTGAAAAATGATATGGGAAATCTAATTGAAGGGTTTGGAAACAGAATGGGTGACCGAATAGAAAAAATGGGGGAGACCATTGATCGCATGTTGAGCGAGGTTGCATTTGTACACGACGAGGTAGCGCGATTTGAGAAGCGCTGGGAAAGCGAGGTTGAGCCAAGCACAGCCGGGTGGACCGGGGTAGAAATCGCGACACGGGGTATGGAAAAGCCGACGACCGCCGAAGTAGAAGAGAAAATTTTATTAGCGCCAGCGGTCGTCGAGGAAAAAGAAAATTAAATAATTATGGTGGAAATTGGGGTTAAGGAGACGGCAGAAGCAGAAATCAAATCGGAGATTGAGCTGGAATGTACACAAAGTCCATGTTCGCATCATGATGCCATACTTGTTAACCCCAATGGAAGTTTGCAGTTGGTGCAGGAGAGAAGAATCCCAAAGGTGAGCAGGATTGTATATGGCGTGAAAAGGTTTGGCGCGAACGTGTTTGGCGCGAAAGGATTTTTCGCGCGCTTGGGATCCCGGCGTCACCCGGGCGCTTGTGGAAGGTCCGTGGTGCGCTGTATGAAAGGAAATGGCGTGCGAGTGAGGAAAAGGTGTGCGCCGGAGCGCGAGTGTGATACAGAGTGTGGAAGTGAGAGTGAGTGTGACACAGAGTGTGAGATGGATGGAGAGAGTGTGCGAGAATGCACACCAGAGTTGGTTGTGGAGAGTGTGTGAGAATGCACACCAGAGCACGTGATTGGGTGTGCAGCAGGGGATTGCACACCCATGGGTAGGTGTGCGCTGAGTGGGTGTATGCAGGAGTGCACACCCATGGTAGTTACAGAGGATGTAACGGAGTGTGTGGAAGGAATGAGTGTGCCTGAGTGGTGTGCACCTGAGTGTGGAATGAAAGAGTGTGCATGAGAGCATGCGGTGGCAGAATTAACAGAGTGTATGGGATGTGCGAGTGAGAAAAGGGTCGCGTGGTGTGAGAATGCGACTCGAGCATCGACGCAGACCGGGGCAGCGGTTCGGCTGACGGATAGCCGACGTGAGTTCTTGGGGCGTGGTGTTCTTTGCGTGCTGCGGGGGCCGGCAGGGATCGTTGCCGCGGCGCTCTGGCAAGGAGCGCCGTGCACGATTCGGGCCAGGCCCCACCCTGTATGGTCGGTGCCGCGCCTTCGCGGGCAAGGCGATCGGCACGATTCTGGGCGAGGTCGGCCAGGTCGGACCTTCGCCCCCTAGCGGGCGCGGTGCTTCGACCGGGGGAGGTTGGGTCATCGGGACGGAGATCGAAAGGCTCCGCGCTGGGATGGCGCCTGGAAACTCGGTCCGAGTATGCCTCCTCCCCAGAATCGAAAATGCTGGACGGACCCAACCAACAGGAGACCAAACCACCAGTAAGCATTGCTTGGCTTTTCGAAGCCGAGCTGTGACAATGTATTGCCGCACCGGGAGGCTTGAGTGCAGTGGACAAATGGCGATAGTGAGGCAGAGGGATGGTAGCTCTCCCATCCCTCACTTTGGGGCAGAGGAGCAGTAGTTTATGGGGTTTGGCAGTGTAAGCTAGCCAGGACGGGCTAGGATAATGTTAGGGATTAGAAATGACAGTAGGGACAAGATTTAAGTAGTGACATTGTACAAGTAGTGGGGACGTAGTCAGATTTGGTGGATGATAATGACGAGGGATGTGCTCGTGTAAAGGGATGACAGGGAAAGCACTAGTATTAGGGGAAAGAGTTCGCTAGATGATGCTGTGTGTGTGAGCTTGAGGATGCGCTTTAGGCGCAAATGAGGAATTGTGAATGGGAGTCTTTGTGGTGCTGGTGAGCAAATGAGGCAATGCTCGAGAATGATGTGTGTGTGTGTGTGTGTGTGTGTGTGTGTGTGTGTGTGTGTGTGTGTGTGTGTGTGTGTGTGTGTGTGTGTGTGTGTGTGTGTGTGTGTGTATATGAGTAGAGTATTGAGGATGTGTGTTATGGCGATGAGTGCATTGACTTGCATGGGGTGCAAGTGAATGAATGGTGTGGAGTGAGTACTCTGGAATGAGTGGTGTGGAGTGCATGGTGCGAAAGAGTGGATGGGGGAAGATGGACCCCTTCACGAATACCCGGGGAGGGTAGTTTAAAGTTAGGTAGAGGGAGTAGGTAAATTTGTTGGATATTGACATCTGTGGTGCGTGTAGTAGTAAAGAAGTGCTTTGAGGGGGTGCATAAGTGTGTGGAATGGCTGGGCATGTGAGACTGTTGGTAAGTATGGTTATAGGGGCACTCCGCCACTGGTAGTCTGTCGGCCAGGTGAGGCCGCAGGTAGGCTCTGGGAGCCAGGTAGTGTTCAGAGTTAGAGTTGTGGGGCCCGAGGATCCTAAGGAGAGGACCCGGGTAGCCCAATGCCAGAGGGGGCATTAGTGGGGTGAGAGCGCCAGGAGGGCCTTCCCCAGGTTAGGGTAGTGTGAAGGAGCATGGCAAGCTCGGGTGGCGACGTCAGTGGCAGAGGTGCGCAGGTAGGTAGACCTGCTGGTGGAGCCACACGACCCAGCCCCGAAATTGTGCGAGGGCACAGTATTGAAAAATGGGGGGAGTGAGACCCCAAATTGGGAGGCACCACAGTATGGTCAATGGGAATTGGTTTTTAGAACCACATCGTGTAAAGTGGCCAATTGGATTGGCAGGGCAAGACCCCGGGTAGTGTAAGAGAGTTAAGGTCAAATAGAAGATAGTTAGGAGGAAAATCTCTTCGCACCATCCACATCCACTCACCAAGGTGATAGGACTCCACACCAGGTTTTGCAAATGTTTGGGATGGAAAGACGCATCATGACGTGGGTGAGACATTGTGTGTTATTCCATCCCTTCCTTCTTGGGAGGGATTGGAGACGAATTTGGTTTAGGGGGAGATATGGGAGACGAGACGGTAGAGACGAAATTTGTAAATTGTGTAAATACGGGGAAGGGCAAGGGTAGTGTAGGCGACATGGGGGGTGACGTACGAGTAGGGATGAGCTTTCTCCACTCGCTCTCCTGCACCCCTCATATCGCATTGCCTTGTGATTACGTGTACCCTTGCGCCCTTGACCCCGCTAACCTCTGCTTTGTCTTCCTCCCCACTCATGGACCCATGGTCTTTTGTCGAGGGGAGTGTGCAGGTGTCCTGAGCCGTGCGGCCGCACTCTGCGCTGCACCCTGCTGCCTGCACTGATACACCATATGGACCAAATGTTCTGTGGCCTGGCACCTTTGCTGGAGCAGACCATTGCTCCCAGCAGCATCTTACTTGCGGACCACTGTTCTTACGTGGCGCACATGCCAAGCAGCCAAAATAAAAAGCGGATGTGGCTTGTGCCCTTTTTACCAATTAATCTTTGGTGTGCCCGGACACCGGTGTGTACCCCGGTTTAGAATAGGTACACCATATCCCTGCGTGTCGTAAGAGGCGACTAAAAGGGTTGGCGTCAGGAAGGGCATCCCGCCATAAAAACATTGCCTCAAAAAGAGAACCATGACAATTACAACGAGATTTGGGCAGGGTACAGCCCGAAGTACCCCTTGGGGGACCCCACTCCCTCTCGTCAAAACTCAAGGTGGGGACCCGATCGAAGCAAGGGTGGAAATCACTCCATTTATGATGACGAAAAGACTGATGCCCGACGTGGAGATCGGTTTCTGAGGTTTGGGACGTGGAATGTAGCGACAATGACAGGGAGATCAGGAGAAGTGGTGGAAGTATTGGTCAGACGAAGAGTGGACATATGTTGTGTGCAGGAGACAAGATGGAAGGGAAGTGGTGTGAGAATGGTGAAGGGTAGGCAGGGACAGAAATACAAGTTTGTGTGGCAAGGGTGCCTGGAGGGCGTGAATGGTGTTGGTGTCCTGTTTTCTGAGGAGTTTGTAGACAGTGTGGTGAGTGTGACGAGAGTGAGTGAAAGGTTGATGATGGTGAAAATGATGATTGGAAAGCTCTTGGTGAACGTCATCTCGGGATATGCTCCGCGGGTTGGTCGGAGCGATGAAGAAAAGGACAAGTTCTGGTGTGCAATAGAGAAACTGATGGAAAACGTGAAAGATAAGGAAGTTGTTGTGGTAGGAGGAGCCCTAAATGGACATGTGGGAAGGAGTATGGACGGTTTTGAGGGAGTTCATGGGGGTTACGGATATGGTGTGAGAAATGGAGAAGGTGAAAGGATTTTGGAGTTTGCTGATGGAGCTGATTTGTTGATCTGCAATACTCAGTTGCAGAAAGAGGATAATAAGCTTGTTACATACATGTCAGGTGGGTCGACGACAACTGTTGACTACCTGCTGGTGCGTAGGCGAGATAGGGGGCATCTCCGGGACACAAAGGTGATCCCGGGGGAGGAGGTTGTTTCACAGCACCACTTGGTTGTCTGCGACATAAGGTTGAAAGGTGCGAGGAGAGCTCGGCGGGTGAAGTACCAACCGAGAATGAAGGTGTGGAGGTTGAAAGAGGTGACAGTGAGGAAGGCATTAAAAGAGAGGCTGAGTATGGTAGAGGATGATGTGGTTGAGCTTGAAAGTCGTTGGATGTCAATGAAAGAAAGTCTGTTGGGAGCCATTGGTGAGGTATGTGGATGGACAAAAGGACCACCGAGGCACTGGGAAACATGGTGGTGGGATGATGAAGTTGGAAAGAAGATTGACGAGAAGAGGAAGAAGTTCAAGGAGTGGCAGAAGGCGAAGGGTACGGGGGCAGAAAAGGAAGAGCATGAAGTTATAAGGCAGCCAAGAAGGCTGCAAAGAAAGAGGTAGCAAAGGCGCAGGAGGCATGTCGGAAAATGTTCGGAGAACGCTTGGATTTGGAAGAGGGTCAGAGAGCGGTATTCAGGATGGCAAAGCAGATAGTGAAAGAGAGGTGTGATGTGATGGGGGTGAGTTGCTTGAAGGATGACGTGGGACAAATCGTTGTGGACCCAGATGGAATTAAAGGAAGATGGAAGAGATATATGGAAATACTGTTGAATGCAGAGAATGAATGGGATGGCAACATAGATAGTAACCCAGTTTTAGGACCGGCAGAGAAGATAACCGAGAAGGAAGTTGAGGAAGCGATTAAAGCAATGAAGAGTAGAAAAGCGAGAGGGCCGACGGGAATTGTGGCAGATATGTTGAAGGCAGCGGGAAATTGGGGTGTGAAGAGAATGACAGAGATCTGCAATCTGGTGGTGAAAGAAGGCCGCATTCCAGTGGGTTGGGAACTGAGTAGCCTCGTCCCTCGAAACAAGGGGAAAGGTGACCCTCTGGACTGTGGCTCGTATCGAGCGATAAAGTTATTGGAGCATGGAATGAAGGTATTGGAAAGGGTGTTGGAGAGGAGGATAAGGAAGAAAGTGAAGATTGACGAAATGCAGTTTGCATTTAGGCCAGGAAGAGGAACGACAGACGCGCTTTTTATTGTGAGGCAGTTGCAGGAGAAGTACATGGAGAAGAGGAAGAAGTTGTTTCTTGGGTTCGTTGATCCGGAGAAAGCATTCGATAGGGTTCCACGTGAAGTAGTGACATGGGCATTGAGGAAGTTAGGAGTGGAGGAATGGTTGATCAGAGTAGTGATGGCAATGTACAAAAGAGCGCGCACAGCTGTAAGGACGAAGGACGGGAACAGTGGTGAGTTTGAGGTGAAGGTGGGAGTGCAGCAGGGGTCGGTACTAAGTCCACTACTATTTGTAGCTGTGACGGAGGTGCTAGCTCGGAACGTAAAGGAGGGTTTACCGTGGGAGTTGTTGTATGCAAATGATGTGGTGTTGATTGCAGAAAGTATGGATGGACTGAAGGAGAAGATGAACAAGTGGAAGGAATGTATGGAGACGAAAGGTCTGAAGGTGAATATCGGAAAAACAAAGGTGATGGCAAGTGGTAAAGCATTTGGTGAGGTGGAAAGAACTGGGAAGTGGCCATGTGCTATGTGCAGGAAAGGTGTCGGAGTGAACTCAATTCAATGTACAATGTGTGCTGAGTGGGTTCATCAAAAATGTAGTGGTTTGAGAGGGTCATTAACCAGTGTGGCAGCTACATTCAAGTGTAAGGTGTGCACAGAGGGAGCTGCAGATGGAGGAAATGTTGAGTTGGATCTTTGAGACGGCGTGAAGCTGGAAGGTGTGAAAACATTTTGTTACCTAGGAGACATGCTGAATGGAGAAGGTGGATCAGACTCGGCAATGGTTGCTAGAGTGAGATGTGCATGGAAGAAGTTTCGGGAACTGGGTGGCATGCTGACGAGGAGGGGAGTGTCGTTGAAGCTGAAGGGAAAGGTGTATGCTGCATGTGTGAGAAGTGTTATGATTTATGGGAGCGAGAGATGGGTAATGAACGCAGAGCAGCAACGAAGGCTGGAAAGGGTGGAAATGTGAATGGTTCGGTGGATGTGTGGAGTATCGTTGAGAGAGAGGAAGCCAAATGATGAATTGCGAAAGATGATGGGAATAGAGCCTGTGATTGATGCTGTGAAGAGAAACAGGTTGAGATGGTTGGGTCATGTGTTGAGGAAGGATGAAAGTGACTGGTTGAGAAGAGTGATGGAAATGAATGCAGAAGGAAGGAGAGGATGGGGAAGACCGAGAAAGACTTGGCTAAAGATGGTCGAAGAAGAAATGCGGGCCAGGGGGTTAACAAGGGTAGATGCAGAAAATAGGGCAAAATGGAGAACATTGCGATGGGGACCGCAGGGCTAACCCCCGCTCTTGCAGGGAAAATGGCCTTTTAAAATTCCTGTTGTTGTTTTGTTTGGTGTGCCCGGACAAAAAGATGGTGAACTTCAACGATGGCACACCGAAGATCCATGAAGCCAGAAAGAAGAAGATACAACGGCCCAGCAGTCGAGCCAAGCACAAGGCATCATTTATTATTTCTGAAATGCTTTTGTGCATTGGTGATGGTGCTTTTTGTGCATTTTTTTTTTATTATGGTGCATTTAGTGTGCATATGAGTGCATGGTGTATTGGTGCAGTGCACGGCAATTGTGTTTCCTCTTTTCAAAATTCCTTCTTTCTCCCACAAAAGACAGGTCCTGGGTTGTCGTTTTGTAAATAATTAGTGTCTTGTAAATAACATGCTCCCCACCGGCTTCATGTGTAGTTTGCAAATAATTCCGTAATTCGGTTAATTGTGGGCGTGAGTCAGTTAGGTAGTATACAACGCAGCAGGTGGGACATGTCTAGTGTTAAAACTGTCGCACTCAGGGTGAGGTTAAATGTCGAGGGGAACCACACCTAAGTGTCACACTAATTGTTAAAGAGTCGTCCTGACCCAGGTATCGGAAGCCGGCCGTCCTCACTGATATGTGGTTCGGCTCGGAACGAGCCTGGCGAAAGGAGGGGTGCATTGTTGCGGTTTTGAGAACCCACATTGGTAACATAATTAAAGGTTAAAGGTTGCACCCCATAGGTAGGCCACATGCAACACGTAGGTCACCTTAGGACGGTAGTTATTTCATAGTATGTGTTTAGATAAGGCCATGTCCAGTAGTTGCATCTGCGTTGTGTAATACAAACAAGAGTAGGCCCCATTCGTTCATTTTTGCAGCCTCCCTTCCATCGACGCCATTAAGCGCGAGCCAGTCTGTACATCGCCCTCGCCCTTTAGGTTGCCAGCAGCCTTCGCGAACTCGTTGGGCTTCCGCTCAAACCAGCCCAAAGGCCACGAGGTAAGGCCCGAAAAGGGGGCGGAGCGCAAGGGTGGAGGTGCGGCCACGTCAAGCAGCCATCAAGGCGGAGCCGATAAGCCCTCACCAGCCAACCAGGGCTCGAGAGGGATCGCCTTACAGGGAGCGTCTAGTAAGTTTGAGAGGGTTCGCTGGGCAAGGCTATATAAGCCTTTGCACAAAGCCCTTGAACAGGACTGGTACGAAAGTTGAGTTATGAGCGGGGAGAGAGAGGCGCTTGACCTGATCGGAGCTGACTTACAGGAGAGACGCGCTGTGGCAAGCATTTTACAAAGGGTGGGCGTGCGGCACACGCTGCAGCCGAAGGACATTGGTAAAAGGTGCTTGGATCGATCATAGTAAAACCGGGAGCACGTGTAAAGGTGCCGGTACACGTATTACGTACGCCGTCTGATTGCCAGCTTACCTATCCCCCGCTATATAATTGTCCGTTTCGCGCCTACGCCACGGGGAGAGCTGCCTGCCGTCTTCCACCATCTGCACGGTACGAGTCGGGGACCGGACGAGCTGTGGACCCTTGGACCCTCAACCAGAATCATCTTCAAACCCCGTGTGAGTGACCCTGAGAGTGAGTCTGAGAGTGAACGGGCCCGTGTCCAGGGATAAGTTAAGACTGCTATTCAGGCTGCCCTGTGTATCTGCTTCTCCCTCTTCTTATGCATTCTTTTCTTCTTTTCCTCTTCTAATTGGACAAAGTGTAATAAATTCCTTGTTCTTCCTGGTTTCCTCTCAATTCGACCGTTTTAGTCTTTTCCTCAATTGGGTAAGCGTGACACGATTAAGAACCGCTCCAATCAGGTTTAGTTCCCATTAACGGCCCGAATCGCGGCTCGCTTTGCTCGGCGTGTCCACTAACGCCGTGGTTCGGGTGGGGTTATCTCCTTGCTTCACGGTCGGTGTTAGTACTTAGGTAATAGGACTAAATTCGACCAACAACCCTATTTAACAGCGACCGGAAGGAACGTGATAGCTCCGGATTGCGTCGGCTAGTAAAAAGGACAAGGGGATTAATCCCCCCTTCATAAGGGGAAGGCCGACGTTAGAGATCCGCAACAATATATATATATATATATATATATATATATATATATATATATACATACATACATATACATATATATATATATATATATATATATATATATATATATATATATAAATATATATATTGTTGCGGTTTTTAGAACCTTCACATGTAAATTTAGTATTAAATTCCCTTATAAATAAACCCCTGTGTACATTTCCCCTTAATTGGCTGTTAATTGAAATAAGTGCACCTTAGTTAGTCCATGTACAACACGTAGCGAATCATAGGACCTCTCTATAGTTATATCGTTATTCTGTGTTCCAGGCAAGGCCGTGTGTCCAATAATTGACTCTCCGTTGCATCAAATCAAATAAGATAGGATCCCCTGCAATATCCCCATGGCCTCCTAAAAGTGCCAGTAAGGCAGCGTTCGCTGCCCTTTGGCTGGGGCTCATTTGATTGCCCCAAGACGCCATTGCCCATGTGCTCCATCTCGGAAAAGAAGAGGGAGGAGCCGGCAGAGTACGGGCATGGCACCACCTCATCATAAAAGGTGGAGTCAGCCAGCCCTTACCAACCAACCAGGAATCAGTGGGCATGGCTTGAGAGGGCGGAGAGAGAAAGATCTGGCAGGTTTGTGAGGGTTCCATGGGGGTGGAGATAAAACCCGTTGCGCGGAGCCCCCACCGTAGTTCTGTGGAGGGAGGCGCTTGAGCAAGTTACAAGAGGGAGAGGGAGAGAGACGCATGAGCAAGGCGCACAAGTTGAGAGGATCGTTCATTCATTTGCTTGGCGCGAACGTCCTGCGGCGAATGAGAATCGGCACGCCATGCTCGCGATACCAACCAGCACTGACGACCGGGTTTTTCGTGGCGGAACAAGAACAAGTGCGTGCACGCGGACCTCGACGTCGTGTCGCGATCCTCGGACCTCCCTGTCGCCCGTTCTGTGGACCGACTGCTCTTCTCTTCCCTCCATTCAATTCCCCATTCGTGTACGTGAGTTTGGCTTGTTTTGTCTTGTCCCTGGGAATAAGTTAAGCCTGTTTAAGGATTGCACTGTGTCTCCTCTTCTGTAAATTACCTTCGTTTCTTCTTCTTTCTTTGGTTTGTTGTAAATAATAATAAATACCTGTTCCTCCTTACTTTGGTTTCTTTCTCATCCGACCGCTTTAGTGATTTCCCGATTGAGTACCTGTGGCACGATTTTGGCCGAACCGCTTCGCAATCGGGTTTAGTCTATTGCTAACGGCTCGGATTCCGGACTGCTAAACCGCTCGGCAAAATACCATCTTGTCCGGGATTCGAGAGGTACTTGTCTCCCTGTTCTGCGGAGGGACTGATAAAGGTATTCGGGATAAACCCTGGACCAATAACCCTGATCAGTTCCACCCCGCAGAAGAGCGTTACAAGCACCAGGACCGGTCGGACGGCCAGCTTAAAAAGACGAGGGGATTAAACCCCCCTCGGTAAGGGGAGTGCCGTCCCCCGGATTCCGTAACAATTGGTGTCGGGGAGTGGGATTTGAGGCCCGAACCAAATTTTTAAAACTAAAAATTTGGTCGAAATTACGAGCGGCCGAAATTTCGTGTAATATTCCAAATTAAAGTTGTGCCATGGATGATCAAAGCGGTCGGATGCCGGTGGGGGTAGAAGAAGAGGAGTTGGAGGTAACCCAGGACCCCAGGGAGGAATTGGAGGAGGAGAGCGACGAGGATGTGGTGGAGGGGCGTTCAGGCGCACAAGATGGCGGCCTCGCGCACGAGGTTTCAGGCGCACAAAATGGCGGCGCCACGGAGGCCGAGCCCGCGGTGGCAGCTGGGGCCGCTGTGCCAATCGGGTTTGATTTTAGATTATTCCTGACCCAACTGGATGCAAAGATGGATAAAATGAGGGATGAAGCGAGGGGTACCAGTGCCCAAATTGGGAAGTTGGACAGTAAATTTGGGGAATTGGGAAATCAAATCGGGGGGCAAGAAGCCAAATTTGAGGGTTTAGACAACAAATTTGAGGGTTTAGACAACAAATTTGAGGGTTTAGACAACAAATTTGAGGGGTTAGACAACAGGTTGGAAGGGCTGGAAGGTAAATTGGGGGGCCAACTGGAGGACATGGGTAATCAAATTGGGGAAATGAAGAATGGGTTAACGGGGTTGGAAAATCGAATGGCCGCCCAGGAGAACCAGATGGAAGGGGTGAAGAATGGGTTAACGGGGCTAGAAGACAAGATGGGAGGCAAATTGAGGGAGATGGGGGAGCAATCCGCCCGGGAAGTCAAAGAAATGGGGGAGCAGATAGAGGAGGTAAAAATCGGGTTAGAAACCAAATTGGACCACCACAAGGGGGATTTGGAGCAGATGAGGGCAGCATCTACCAAAGAGATGGGAGAGATGGGGGAGGATATCAGGCGAGGTGTGAGCGAAGAGGTCACGGGAGTACGCGAGGAGGTAAAGCGGGGTGAGGAGCGCATGGAGAAAGAGGTGAGGAACAGTACGGCTAGGTTACAGGGGGGCATAGAAGACCTGACGCGGGGAGTAGAGCAGCTGACGGTAGGACAAAAGGAGTTCGGGGAGAAGGTGGAAAAGAACACGGCGGTGATAGGAGGGTTGAAAGCGACACAAAAAGAGATTAAAAAAGAACTGATAGCGACAAAGAAAGAATGTCAGATGGTACACGAGGGGTTGACAAAGAGGTTGGACGAGGTGACAGAGGCAATGGAGACAAAAGAACGGGAAGTCAGGATGCACATAGAAACGACCAAGGTGGCACAAGAGGGAGAAATTGAAGGGGCGCACCGGGAAATAAAGGAGGTGAGGCAAAAATTAGAGGAAGTGGAAGAGGGGGTAAGTGAAATTAAAAAGAGACGAAGGGAGACTAAGAAGGAGATAAAGGAGGAGGTAATGGAATTGGTGCAAGGTCTGTGCTCACAGCGTGATGATGTGCTTACTGACCAAATAAAGAGTTTGCAGGTGGCGGAGGAGGAGCGGAAGAGAAGAGGTGCCGAGGGGAGTGGCGATATGCTCGGGGATGTATATGGTGTGAGGGGAGATTCAGTGAGCTTGGGTGTTGGTTTAGACCCGGGCGTTCGTGAAAGGCCGCTGGTGAGGTGTGCGACTGGTGCAGAGTGTGTGGAAAGAGGAGGTGTGCAAGGATGTCCGACTATGGGGTGTGTGAGGAAAAAGTGTGCGCCGGGGAGTGAGTGTGCTGTCGAGAGCGAGAGTGAACGCACGACGGAGTGTGGTGGTGAGAGTGACACGGAGTGCGAGTCGGCTGTGGCAGGTGAGAAGGAATGCACACCTGGAATGGAAGAATGCACACCTGGAATGGTCGAGCGTGTGCGGGAATGTACACCTGAGTTGGGGGTGGCGCGGGTGCGAGAGGGCACATTGAAGTGCGTGATTGGGTGTGCAAAACAGTGCACACCCCTGGTTGTCACAGAGGATGTGACCGAGGAGTGGGCGCGAGGAGATGTGTTGATGAAGTGTGCGAACGACGAGGATGTGCCAAGGTGTGCAGTGGTCAGGTGTGGTTTTTTTTTTTGGTTTTTTTTGTATACAAGATCGAGGCCCGTGAAAGAGCGAACATTAATCACACATAAAGACAAACAGACACACAAAACAAATAACATCGGGAGCGGTAGACAAGATGGGGAGAGAGGGGGAAGTACACAAACACAACATTTGAGAGCAGGGACCGAGAGACATGGAGACATCGAGAGAACTATGGGAGGGAGAGGGCTTTGGGGGGCAGGCATGGGAAGGGGGGGGGGGGGGTGGGAGAGGTATAAAACATATGGACACTGCCAAGACTTCCAGGAAAGAAGTTGGAATTTCAAACAAGGTGGATCTGGGGTGAATTAGTGGGGGTAGAAAATATCAAGGTTTTGGATGGGGGAAGATAAGAGATGGTGGTGAACAGCTGTTTTGAAGACCTGGAGGGAGGAGTGTGATTGAAGTGAGTGTGGGAGTTTGTTCCAGAGGCGGGAGAAAAGAGGTATGAAAGAGTGAAGGTGAGCAGAGAGCCGAGATTTCAGCAGTTTATCCATCAGAGGGTGGCTGGCAGATCTTGTGCGACCTGTAGGAATATTTGGGGGACAGAGCACAGAGAGAGCTGGGGGAGCAAGGCCGGAGAGGAGTCGGTAGAAGACAGAAAGACCACCTACCTGCCTGCGGTGAGTGAGTGAAAGGCCCTCAGAGATAGCTTCATTGCGGGAGATTCCAATGATTCTGAAAGCTTTGGATTCAACAGTGTGAAGCCGAGCCAGGTGTGAGGCAGGAGCACCAGCCCATAGGGGAGAACAGTATTCCATTGAGCTGCGGATGAAAGCCTTGTATGTGGTGAGGAGCTCAGGTGTGCCTAGGAAGGACTTCGCACGACGGAGGATGCCCAGTCGGCGACTGGCTTTGGAGGCCAGCTTGGAAATGTGGTTTTCCCAAGAAAGATCATGGCAGATGGTGAGACCCAAAAGCTTGAGCGACAGAACTTCTTGGAGAGGATTGTTGAGAAAGTAGATGGGAGGGTTGTCCAGTCGATCTTTTCGGAGAGACATAGTAAGAGTGTGAGATTTGTCAGGATTGAAAGACGTGTTCCACATGTTTGACCAGTCTGTGATTTTGTCCAGGTCTTCAGAGAGTGAGGAGGCTGCAGACTGCCGATCTGAGGGAAGAGGAATGGAGCGGCAGAGAGTGGAGTCATCAGCAAAGAGATACAGAGGATTTTCCAGAGAGCCGGAGAGATCATTGATAAAGACCAGAAAAAGCACAGGGCCCAGCACACTGCCTTGGGGAACTCCAGCCTGAACGGGAAGGGGAGATGAGAGAAATCCATTCAGGGCCACACGTTGACTACGACCAGAGAGGAAGTCCGCAAGCCATGCATGGAGATTTCCATGGATACCATAGGAGGAGAGTTTGGTGAGCAGAGCTGGGTGCCAGACCGTATCGAAGGCACGTGATATGTCAAGGGAGACAGCTCTGATTTCCTGTTTGGCATTGAGGACCTCCATCCATTGTTGAGACAGCAGAAGCAGCATGTCCAGAGTAGAGTGACCTGGTCTGAAACCAAATTGATGATCAGAGATCAAGCCATTGGAGAAGAGGAAAGATTTCATATCCGAAGCAATGATGGATTCCATGACTTTGCTGATAATTGGGAGCAGGCTGATTGGTCTGTAGTTGCAAGGATCTGTTTTTGCACCTTTTTTGTGTAAAGCGGTAATGTTTGCTGATTTCCAGGATGCTGGCAGATGACCTTGAGCAAAAGATAGGGTGAAAAGAACAGAGAGAGGGTGAGATAGAGCGGCAGAGCAGGATTTTAGGACCCGTGGGCTGATGCCATCTGGTCCAGTTGCAGAATCAGAGTCGAGGTTTGACAAAAACTCCTCCACCTTGTCAGGAGAGAAGGTCACAGAGTCCAGGAGCAGTTTGGTTCGACTGGGAAAGGTGGGAACAGAGAGAGATGGGTTTGGGACTAAGGATTTTGAGGCAAACACAGAGTTGAGGCATTCGGCTTTGTCACGTGCGATGTCAACTGTGTGGCCATTTGAGGTAAGGGAGGGGATGGAGGGGGAACAAACACCAGAAACGGATTTGACCAGACGCCACCAGGATTTGGAGGAAGGAGACAGGTTTGAGAGTTCATTCTTGAGTGAGGAGACATAGTGCTTCCTGGCACTCCTGAGGGTAGACACACACTTGTTCCGAGCTTGGTGGAAGGAACTGAGATTTCCTTCAGTTGGATTAGCCTTCCAAGAGGCAAAGGCAAGTTGTTTCAGGGCAACTGCCTCACCACAAGATTCAGTGTACCATGGACGGGAGGAAGGGTAAGACAACTGAAGGCGAGATGGGATAAATCTGTGCATGAGAGAGATCAGTTTGCTTTGGAAGAATTCCCAGGAAGAATTGATGTCAGAGGCAGTGGAGATGGGAGACCAATCCAGACGATTGATGGCTGCTTGAAGACCGTCCCAGTCGGCCTGAGTGAAATGCCAGACTCGTCGACGCTGAGGAGGCTCTCTGAGAATGGCCAGAGAGATGTCCACTTTGACAAGCACATGATCAGAAGAACCGATTGGAGCAGAAGAAGAGCAGCAGACATTAGCAGGGAAGTTAGTCATAACCAAGTCTAGAAGAGAAGATACTCCATTGGCTGAGATCCGGGTCAGGAAATTGACAGATTGTGTCAATCCCAGTGAGTCACAGAAGTCCTTTGCTGAGGTGCCATGACTGGTGAGAGAGGAACCCACACCCAACCAGGGGGCATGATGACAATTGAAGTCACCACATATGAGGAAGAGAGAGTTGGGATGAGTGGATAGAAGTTGGTCCATGTTGTCAGACAGTGAAATGTAGATGGAATGTAGATGGAGTATTGAGCGTGAAAGTGTATGGAGCAGTGTATGAGAGAATAATTGTGATTGTGCATTGTATTGAACTAGGGCATGCCCGTACTATATATATATCTAAAATTATATCCCCCCCCCCCTCTATTTACATGGAATGGTTTGGTCCATTCGCAAAGCCAAAGGCAAAGCGAACGGCTTGCGAGTACGGTGACAACCCCCCCCCCCCCCTCTATTTACATCAAATGGTTTGGTCCATTCGCAACGACCACAGAACCCCCCCCCCCTCTATTTACATGAAATGGTTTGGTCCATTCGCAACGCCAAAGCGAACGGCGAACGGCTAAATCGCCATAGCTCGGTAACTACTTGTCCGATTAATTTCAAACCTTGAAAAGGCACATCCTCGGGTCCCCAGCAATATACCTGGCAAGTTTAAAGTATATCGGACCCGTGGTTGTCGAGAAACAGCGGTCACAGACAAACATACAAACAAACATACACACAGAGATTAGTGGAATTATAGATAGATGTATTGAGTGTAATGAAGTCTGTGAGCGGAATGAGTGTACCTGGGTGGTGTGTAAGAGGAAGTACAATAACGAAGAGTATGGAGACACCTGGATGTGTGAGGAGGAAGAGGAACGAGTGGTGTGAATATGTACGGGGAGCATCGACGCTAAATGGGATAGCGGTTAGGTTGACGTTTAGCCGACGCGGGCACTCGGTGCGCTTTGTTTGTTGCGGGAGCCGGCGGGGATCGGTGCAGCGTCGCTTCTCTTCGGAGCGTCGTGCACGATCCGGGCCGGGGCCCGCCCCGCACGGTCGAGTCCGGGCTTGGCCGGGCAAGGCGACCGGCCCGGTTCGAGGGAAGGTAGAAAGGGCCGGCACGGCGCCCCCTTGTGGTTGCGGCATTCCGGCCGGACAAGATTGGACCATCGGGAAGGAGACCGCAAGGCTCTGCGCCGAGGTGGACCGTGGGATCTCGGCCCGAGCAAACCCCCTCCCCTGAACCGAGTGCCGGACGGATCCAACTGCAGGAAACAAACCACCCGCGTTCATTGTTCGGCTTGGCGAAGCCGAGCTTTGAGCATGTAACGACGCACCGAGGCTCAGAATAATGGACGATGGTAAGGGTAGTGAAATTTGATCGGCAAAATTTGATGGGTAAGTTGATTGGCATGATTGGCAAAATTGATTGGCGTGATGGGCAAAATTTGATTGGTGATGGTGATGTAGAGGAATGGCAACTCTGCCATCCCTCACATCCCCACAGGCACATGAGTTATAGATTATGGGGTTATGGTGGTGTAAACCAAGCCAGGGAGGGTTTGGATAATGGATTAGGGATCTCGAGAAATGACCATAGGTAACGGTAGAGTTAAGTAGCGACATGTACCTGTAGTAGGGGACGTAGGTAGGTTAGTTGGATTATAATGACAAGGGAGCGCAATAGTACAAGGGGCGACTGGGAAGCGCGAGTTTTAGAAGGGCACCAGGTAGATCAGATGATGCCGTGTGTGTGAGAATCTTTGTGTTGAGCAAATGAGGCAATGCTCGTGAATAGTGCCGTGTGTGTGAAGGAGGTGATGGAGCAGCGTATTGTGAAAAGTGTGAGGTGAATGTGAGTTGTATTGAGCGTGAAAGTGTATGGAGCAGTGTATGAGAGAATAATTGTGATTGTGCATTGTATTGAGTGAATGAAGAAGCCTGGGAGGAAAGGAGGGTGCAAGAGCCACCAGACGTGTGTGAGCACAGGTGTGCAAATCCAGGTGGGAATGGTTGTGGGGAATAAATAGTCTGGAGTAAATGGAGTATGGAATGGATGGTGTGGAGTGAGTATGGTGGAAAACGTGGAGTGGAGTGGTTGGTGCGAAGGGGGTGGATGGGGAAGATGGACCCCCATCATGAATACCCGGGGAGGGTAATTTAAGAGTTAGGTAGAGGGTATAGGTAAATTGTGGTTGGATATTGGCATCTGTGGTGCGTGTGGAAGAATGGTGTTTGGATGGGTGCATTATTGACGTGGAAATGGCTGGTGGTGTGGCCTGTTGGATGAATGGTTGGTTCAGCGCTCCGCCACTGTTAGTCCGTCGGCCAGGTGAGGCCGCAGGTAGGCTCTGGGAGCCAGTTAGAGTTCAATGGGGCCCGAGGATCCAGAGGAAGGACCCGGGTAGCCCAGTGCCAGAGAGGACACCGAGGGGGTAAGCGCCCCCTCGGTGTAAATGTAACCTACAAAATGTAAATGTTTCATGATATTTGTTATATTATATTAAAGCGCGGCGTTACGCGCGCTGCTTGTGAGCAAGGAGGAAGCGGACAAGCGGTAACATATAAACGTCTTTATTGTAAGACTACACTGTAACACTCTACTCCTCCGGGCTGGTCGCCCGGTGTATCTCATGAGGCCACGCCTACCCCTCGGGCGTGGCCACCGCCCACTTGGTGCGTGGAATGATGTCACCACGCCAGTGGGCTTTTGTGTCCGCCACACGCGCCCCCCCAGAATTCCCGCGCACCTGGAGGGGCAGTTTGTGGGGCAGTCGAATGACCCGGCCGAAGCGCCCCCTGGCGATCGGCGGCGTCCGGGGTGCAGGGATACCAGGTGGGATGCCCCTGGCTGCCCCTGGGATGGGTGCAGGACCGGGGGGCGCCGTGGCGGCGGGGCTGGGCGGTGCCGGGGGTCTGCCCGCAGGAGGGCGGCCCCGACGTGGGGGTCGGGCCACTGGCGGTGGATGGTCCACATCGAGGTGGGCCGGCTTGAGGCGGTCTACCGAAACGCGGTCAGGAGTACCGCCGATGTCCAGGGTGAAGTGCTTCGCCCCGGTCTCCAGCACGCGGAAAGGCCCGTCGTACGGGGGCCGCAGTGGTGTCCGATGGGCATCGTGGCGGACGAAGACGTACTCCGCCGTGCGAAGCTCCGGGGCGACGTGCGTCGGTGGGTGCCCGTGGCATGCCGTTGGCACCGGGGCGAACCTCTGGGCGGTCTCTTGCAGAGCGGAGCGCTGCTGTGCCGCGGACCATGGTGCCGTGGAGTCGGGGAGGAACTCGCCCGGCACCCGCAGCGGTTGCCCGAAGACCAACTCCGCCGCGGATGCGCGCAGGTCCTCCTTGGGCGCCGTCCGGAGGCCCAGCAGGACCCAGGGGAGCCTGTCGACCCAGCTGCCGTCGCGGAGGGTGGCCCGGAGCGCGGCCTTCAATGAGCGGTGAAATCGCTCACACAGGCCGTTAGCCTGGGGGTGGTAGGCCGTGGTTCGGTGCAGCCGGACCCCGAGCCCCTGCGCAACCGCCCCCCAGAGCTCCGAGGTGAACTGGGGGCCGCGGTCGGATGAGATGTCTGAGGGGGCGCCGAACCGGGCGACCCAGGTGGCGATGAAAGCCTGCGCGACATCGGCCGCCGTTGTCGACGCCAAGGGCACGGCCTCCGGCCACCGGGTGGTGCGGTCCACCATGGTGAGGACGTGGGTGAAACCCCGCGAGGGGGGCAGAGGTCCCACCAGGTCCACGTGGACGTGGTCAAACCGGCGTTCCGGCACCGTGAACGGGGCCAACGGGGCCTGGGTGTGCCGGTGCACCTTGGCGCGCTGGCACGCGAGGCATGTCCTGGCCCAGCCGCGGACGGCCTTCCGGAGGCCATGCCAGACGAACTTGTCGGCGATCAGCCTTTGGGAGGCCCTCGCGCCCGGGTGGGACAGGCCGTGGATGGCGTCAAACACCTGGCGCTGCCAGCCCGCGGGCACAATGGGGCGAGGACGCCCGAGGGAGACGTCGCACAAGAGGGCCGCGCCCGCGCCGTCGAACGGCACCTCGGTGACGCGGAGGCCCGTGACGGCGGTCCGCAAGGCCTGGACGTCGGGGTCAGCGGCCTGGTCCGCTGCCATCCGGGCATAGTCGATGCCGAGGTGGACTGCGTGGGCGACGGCCCGGGAAAGGCAATCCGCAACCGGGTTGTCCTTCCCCGCGACGTGCTGGATGTCCGTCGTGTACTCGGACACGGCCGAGAGGTGACGCTGCTGCCGGGCCGATCACGTCGGGTTCACCAGTAAAGCGCGGCGTTACGCGCGCTGCTTGTGAGCAAGGAGGAAGCGGACAAGCGGTAACATATAAACGTCTTTATTGTAAGACTACACTGTAACACTCTACTCCTCCGGGCTGGTCGCCCGGTGTATCTCATGAGGCCACGCCTACCCCTCGGGCGTGGCCACCGCCCACTTGGTGCGTGGAATGATGTCACCACGCCAGTGGGCTTTTGTGTCCGCCACAATATCACCTTTATCGATCAATATTGTTGAAATGAAGATCAAATAGCTGCATGTTGAAATATGTTGAAAAGGTCAAAACTTTACATGGGGTGTACTTACTTTTTCACGTGACTGTATATATATATATATATATATATATATATATATATATATATATACATACATACATACATACATACATATATATATATATATATATATATATATATATATATATATATATATATATATATATATATATACATACAGACTTGGCATTTAATATGGAATTTTTTTTGTGGGGGTGAACTTACTTTGTAAATTTGTAAATTGTTTTGTAAATACGGGGTAAGGGGCAAGGGTGGAGTAGGTGACAGGTGGGGTGGCGTACGTCAGCGACGAGCTTTCTCCGCTCGCTCTCCAGACGCGCCTCACTCTGCATTGCCTTCATTGATGTGTACAGGCCCTTGCGCCCTTGCCCTCGCTGACTCTGCTTTGTCTTCCTTCCCCCTCCCCCCCCCCATGGACCATGCTCTCTGGGCACTGAGGGAGAGCGTGCGGGAGCCGCAATTGTGTGCCCGAGCCCCCGCTGCCAGCTGCCTGAATTGATGCACCACTTATGGACCGCACGTCTTGCGGCCATGCACCACCATATGGACCACTGTTCTGTGGCCGAGCACCACACTGATGGACCCCACGTTTTGGGGCATGACCCCTCTGCTGGGACCGGCCACGATGGCCCAGGAAGATCTCGCTTGCGGACCTCGGTGAGGTGGCACCAAGCCTACAGGTGGACCACCCATAGTTGGCCCCTGTTGGCCATAAATAAAAACAGTGGACACGGTTGTGCCTTTTGTTTTATTACCACCAAATAGGCCGCAAGCAAGAGCAACAAGATGCAGAACGACAACAACTGGAAGAAGCAGAGTGAGCAGCAAGGAACAGCAAGACCATCAGTTGTTTTATTGGTGCTTTGATTAGTGCTTTGGTGCTTGCATGCTCAGGGATGCATTGCAATAAAATTCGGCATCCCTGGGCATGTGAGGTGATGTATCGATGCAGTGCATGCTTTCTCCTCCCTCCCACAGGGTTCTTTTGCTTTTTGTTTCCCAAAGAAAAATGACAGGTCCTGGGTTGCAGTTTTGTAAATAGTCAAAATAATGTCACTTGTAAATAATGCTCCTGCACTTGCACTTGCAAATAAATAATGCACTTGTAAATAAATAATAAATAATGCTAAATAATGTCAATGTTTAGTTTGAAAATAATTCCGCAATTCGGTTAATTGCGGGCGTGAATCTGTTAGGTAGGATGCAACGTAGTAGGGGGACATACTTATTTGTGTTTAAATCTGTCACACTCAGGGCAAGGTGAATTGTAGAGGGAAATTACACCTGCGTGTCACATTAAGTTAAAGTTTTTTCGGCCCGAGACGTGCCGTGAGGAATGAGGGTGCTGTTTTGCGGTTTATCGAACCTTCACATGTAAATTTAGTATTAAATTCCCTTATAAATAAACCCCTGTGTACATTTCCCCTTAATTTGCTGTTAATTGAAATAAGTGCACCTTAGTTAGTCCATGTACAACACGTAGCGAATCATAGGACCTCTCCATAGTTATATCGTTATTCTGTGTTCCAGGTAAGGCCGTGTGTCCAATAATTGACTCTCCGTTGCATCAAATCAAATAAGATAGGATCCCCTGCAATATCCCCATGGCCTCCTAAAAGTGCCAGTAAGGCAGCGTTCGCTGCCCTTTGCCTTTGGCTGGGGCTCGTTTGATTGCCCAAGACGCCATTGCCCATGTGCTCCATCTCGGAGAAGAAGAGGGAGGAGCCGGGAGAGAACGGACGTGGCACCACCTCATCATAAAAGGTGGAGTCAGCCAGTCCTTACCAACCAACCAGAAATCAGTGGGCATGGCTTGAGAGGGCGGAGAGAGAAAGATCTGGCAGGTTCGTGAAGGTTCCACGGGGGTGGAGATAAAACCCGTTGCGCGGAGCCCCCACCGCAGTTCTGTGGAGGGAGGCGCTTGAGCAAGTTACGAGAGGGAGAGGGAGAGAGACGCATGAGCAAGGAGCATAAGTTGAGAGGATCATTCATTCATTTGCTTGGCGCGAACGTCCTGCGGCGAATGAGAATCAGCACGCCCTGCTCGCGATACCAACCAGCACTGACGACCGGGTTTTTCGTGGCTGAACAAGAACAAGTGCGCGCACGCGGACCTCGACGTCGTGCCGCGATCCTCGGACCTCCCTGTCGCCAGTTCTGTGGACCGACTGCTCTTCTCTTCCCTCCATTCAATTCCTGCCTGCAATTCCCCATTCGTGTACGTGAGTTTGTCTTGTTTGTCTTGTCCCTGGGAATAAGTTAAGCCTGTTTAAGGATTGCACTGTGTCTCCTCTTCTGTAAATTACCTTCGTTTCTTCTTCTTTCTTTGGTTTGTTGTAAATAATAATAAATACCTGTTCCTCCTTACTTTGGTTTCTTTCTCATCCGACCACTTTAGTGATTTCCCGATTGAGTACCTGTGGCACGATTTTGGCCGAACCGCTTCGCAATTGGGTTTAGTCTATTGCTAACGGCTCGGATTCGGACTGCTAAACCGCTCGGCAAAATACCATCTTGTCCGGGATACGAGCGGTACTTGTCTCCCTGTTCTGCGGAGGGACTGATAAAGGTATTCGGGATAAACCCTGGACCAATAACCCTGATCAGTTCCACCCCGCAGAAGAGCGTTACAAGTACCAGGACCGGTCAGACGGCCAGCTTAAAAAGACGAGGGGATTAAACCCCCCTCGGTAAGGGGAGTGCCGTCCCCCGGATTCTGTAGCAATATATATATATATATATATATATATATATATATATATATATATATATATATATATATACATATATATATATATATATATATATATATATATACATATATATATATATACATATATATATATATACATATATATATATATATATATATATATATATATACATATATATATATATATACATATATATATATATATATATATATATATATATATACATATATATATATATACATATATATATATATATACATATATATATATATATACATATATATATATATATACATATATATATATATATATACATATATATATATATATATATACATATATATATATATACATATATATATATATATATATATATATAATATATATATATATATATATATATATATATATATATACATATATATATATATATACATATATATATATATATATATATATATATATATATATATATATATATATTATATATATATATATATATATATATACATACGTATATATATATATATATATATTGTTACGGCCCGCGGATAAGGATGTTATGTTTGCCGAGAGGATGGCCCCGCGGTCGTACAGTTACCCCGATTAACCCGATCCCCGAACGTTGGCCAGATCGCGCCACAGATATTCAATAGGGAAAAGACTAAGGCGACACGGATGTGAAGAAGAAGAAGACAAAAAGATTGGAAATACGAATATAATTTATTTGCTATTTACAGGCTCAAAAAAACCAAGGAGAAGGAAAGATAATAAAATAATATACAGAAGATTTTAGAGACACAGTGAAAATACTAGCTTATCTAACAGGCTCAACTTATTCCCAGGGACAAGACAAAAGACAGACTACGAACACACTTACACGGGGGATGATGATAGGAATGGCAGGAGGTGGATGGCTGGAGGGAGAGGGGAGGTCCCAACGGGTCCTGCAGCACGATCGGCGCGTTGGGCAGCCGCCGTTCCTTCGCGGCCCTGCTCCAAACTGCCGTCCAGGCCTCAAGCTGCTGTAGCTGCAGTTTCGGTGGCTCAAGCTGCTGTTGATGCAGCCGCGGTGGCTCAAGCTGCTCTCTTCAGGGATCCCTTACTCAACTCTCTTCTTGGTGATCTCTTTGCCGCCACTCTTGTCATGGACCTCCTTTTGTCATGGACCTCTCTACGCAACTCCTGACCACTCTTGCGCGCAGCGCTTTTTATAGCGCCTCTGGCGACCAAGCCGCCGGCCTTCAGGACAACGCCCATCGGTGTGCTCACCTCGGCCCTGATTGGTCGGCACGGCCCTCCAGCTCCGCCCTTGATGACGATGGGCGGGCACGCCTTTCTTCCCTGACCCCGAGCCTCGTGGCCAATGGTGGTTGAAGAAAACCGCCCAAAATGCAGTTGGACATTGAAATGAAATGAAAGGGGATCTACTCTTATTTTACTTGGTGCAATGGAGTATTTAAATTAATGGGAGACACAGCCTTACCCTAACACACATAAACACAAAAAAAAACTTCCGCTTCCGGTCCGGTCTGGAGAGGACGCTGGCGTTACTTGTTCGCCGCTTCTCCGACTGGGCCACTGTACATAGTTTGCTTTTCTGGTGGTCGTGGCGGATTTTTGACCGTTGGGTCTGCCCTCTGCTCGGTCCCGGCTCTGCTCCTGGCTTCGCCTGCCCGGCTCCTCCACTGTTTCCTCAGGCCCGCTCCCGTTGTTTGCGGCGGTGGCTGTTTGCCGCTGTGGTCTTGATTAGCGGCTGCAGTCGTTTGCCGCTGCGTTTGCCGCTTTGCCTCCTCGACCTTGGCCTCGTACTCGTCCCTTCGCTCCTGCCTGGCATGGCTCTGAGGTACTCCGCCGCAAGGCTTCTTCTGCTCAATACCCGCTCCACCCCATCATGCATCTCTGCCATCAAATCAAATGGACTCCTCCGACGACCCAGGTACATTCACCGTGGCTCCGGTCGTAAGTTTGTTTATTTGCAATCAGGTCACTCCATCCCCGTCCTCTGGTCGGCTCAGCGCACTCTCACTCTTCGTCCCAGCGCACCTGGTCACAGCAACGCACACGATCGCACCTCCTGCCTACGAACCCTGGCTAAATCACCTGAATTCATCCCTGCTGTTCAAAACAACATCAAGCTCACCCTGTTCAACACCCGGTCCCTCAACAACAAATGCCTCATCCTGAACGAATACATCCTGGATAACAAACTGGACTTTCTCTGTCTCACCGAAACCTGGCAACAACCTCTGGACTACTACACACTTAACCTCACCACACCCAATGGATATTCCTACGTCAATAAACCACGCTCGGAGGGCCGAGGTGGTGGAATTGCCGTTATCCACCGTCAAGACATCAAGACCAACCTCATCTCCATCTCATCTGCTCCATCATTTGAACACCTGGCTTTAAAACTCTCTGGTCGCATGCAGTCAGTCATGGCTGTCGTCTACCGCCCTCCCAAACCACACCCATCATTCCTGTCTGACTTCTCCTACTTTCTGACCCAGCTATGTTCCCTCTCCCCCTCAATCCTCCTCCTTGGTGATTTCAATATCCACATGGACTCCACTGACTCCACAATAACCACTGACTTCACTGATTTACTCACCTGCTTTAACCTCACTCAACATGTCGACTTTCCTACCCATATCCGTGGTCACATTTTGGACCTTGTCTGCTCCACTGGATTAAATTTGCACCATCTCTATGGCTCTGACCTCACCCTCTCTGACCACTTAGCCATCACTCTGACCATCAACATCCCCGCCCCAACACCAAGGCATTATCGCACAATCAACTTCCGTAAGCTAAACGCTCTTTCACCTACCTCATTCTCATCCACCCTCTCTGAGAAAATGTCCACTTCTCCCTTCATTGACCTCCACACCCCTTCTGACCTCACTGACTACTACAACCACACTCTCTCCTCCTGCCTTGACCAGCTTGCGCCTGTAAAAACCAAAACAGTTTCTTTCACCCATTCTGCTCCCTGGTTTACCCCTGAACTCCACCTGATGAAAACTCGTGCTCGCCAACTTGAAAGACTCCGCAATAAAACGGGTCTCACAGTTCACTCCCAAGCCTACAAGGACCACCTACAACACTACAAAGATGCCCTCTCCCGCGCCCGCTCTGCCTACTACTCTCAAATTATCCACTCTGGCTCCGGAAACCCAAAAGCACTCTTCTCGACAATAAACAAACTCCTCCGCCCCCTGAACACCACCACCCAGTCATTCACAGTAGACAACTGCATCTCCTTCCTCTCTTTCTTCCAACGCAAAATTGACAACATCTACAACAGCTTGACCAGCGCCGCACCCGCTCCCCCTCCAACCACCTGCCCCCCCTTGTCCTGCCATCCCCTGTCTCGGTTCTCCCCAATCTCCCCTACTGACCTCTCTGAACTCCTCATAGGAATGAAAACTGCCACCTGCACTCTTGACCCCATCCCCTCCAGCTTTGTCAAAGCCTCCCTCCCTGCTCTCTCTCCACTTATCATTGCAACAATAAACTCCTCCCTGTCTACAGGCATCGTCCCACCTTCCCTCAAAATTGCTGCTGTTACCCCCATTCTAAAAAAACCTGGTCTAAACCCTGACACCCTAAACAACTTCAGACCCATCTCCAACCTACCCTTTCTGTCAAAAGTTTTGGAACGCGCTGTAGCCACTCAACTCAAACATCATCTCTCTGCCAATAACCTGTATGAAACATTCCAATCCGGATTCCGGTCCAACCACAGTACTGAAACTGCTCTCCTCAAAATCACCAACGACCTTCTCCTCTCCTCTGACGCTGGCAACCTCAACATTCTCGTCCTCCTCGACCTCAGCGCTGCCTTTGACACCATCGATCACACTATCCTCCTCACCCGACTTGAATCCACCTTTAACGTTACCGGCACTGCCCTCTCTTGGATTAAATCATACCTCTATGACAGATGCCAGTTCATCTCCATCAATAACTGCAAATCCCCCACTGCTCCCCTCCCCCAAGGTGTCCCCCAAGGTTCAGTTCTTGGCCCCCTCCTCTTCATCCTTTACCTGTCCCCGCTCGGTCACTTAATCCGCCGTCATGGTCTCCAATTCCACTGCTTCGCCGATGACATCCAGCTTTTCATCTCCACCAAGTTCGTCTCCACCGACACCCACTCTATCCTGACAAACTGCATCACTGAAATAAAATCCTGGCTTCAAATCAACTTCCTCAAGCTTAACTGTGATAAATCTGAAATAATCATCATTGGCCCAAAAACGCTCACAAAATCCACCCATAACTTTGCCCTCAACATCGACGGTATCCCAGTATCCACCTCCCCTCACATCCGGAATCTTGGCGTCATCTTTGACCAAACCCTTTCCTTCGACAAATACACTAAACAGATCACAAAGTCAGCCTTCTTTCACCTGAAAAACATTGCCCGTCTCCGCTCATCCCTCTCCTCCACGGCTGCAGAAACCCTCATCCACGCCTTCATCACCTCCCGTCTGGACTACTGCAATAGCCTCCTCTATGGTTCACCCTCAAAAATCACCAATAAACTCCAATACATTCAGAACTCCGCTGCCCGTCTACTCACCCATTCCCGGACCCGTGACCACATCACCCCCGTCCTTTACAAGCTTCACTGGCTCCCCATCCCCCAGAGAATCCAGTACAAAATCCTCCTCTTGACATACAAAGCCCTCCATAACCTGGCCCCATCCTACCTGGCTGACCTCCTCTCCAGACACACTCCCACCCGCAACCTCCGCTCTGCTGGTACAAACCTCCTGACCCCCTCCATCCGGACCAAATTCAGATCCTGGAGGGACAGGGCCTTCTCCATCGCTGCGCCCACCCTCTGGAACTCACTACCTCACACCATCAGAGACTCCTCCTCACTCACCACATTCAAAACATCACGAAAGACCCACCTGTTCAACACTGCATTCAACATTCAACCCACAGCATTTAACCCCTGACTATCTCTTCTCCTTCTCCCTCCTTTTGCTTTAAATATTTCCCTATTGATTCTTGTCTTTTTTGCAATTGTTGTTTTCATGTATTGTTATGCATTATGTTTGCCACTCTGTCAAAGCGCCTTTGGGCTTCTGGAAAAGCGCTATACAAAATAAATGAATTATTATTATTATTATAATAAGGATATAAGCTACTGAACAAGGGTATTATAGTGTCCTTCAAAGTATGCTTTATGGAATTAACTACCGGAACGCCCTTTGACCTTTACACAACAGACTGGAGGCAGGAAGGCGATATTCAAGCAATATTACACAACAATTGGTATACAATACAACACAATCAAAAAAAACTCAATCCTCATACCCGCAACAATATATATACAGACTTAGCATTTAATATGGATTTTTTTTTTCTTTACTTGGGTTTACTTTCTGAACTCAGTATATCAATCTGGTGAGTTTCTTTTACGCTTCGGTGATTTCTTTGTTAAAAGAACCATGTCACTGATTGTCTGTCGCAGCAAGAAGTCAATAACAGGATTATATCACAGGTGGCGTGACAAAATGTACGGACAGGTACATTTGATGATTGGCTTCACAATCGCGTATATAAGGGTTGTTGCGTTCTATATTAGTGGAAAACAACTGCTGCACGTCTACAAAAGTTATTGCCGCTTCCCCTGGAGATGGTCCGTCAACTCGACAATGCTGTTTGTCATTTAATGGTGGCTTTACGAAATTCCGGCATGAAACAGCGTGCTATTGCTCGGCAGTATGGCATCACTCAAGGTCAGGTGTCAAAGATCCTGAAACGAAATGCTCAGAGGGGTGTCCCTACTCCAATACCGAGGTCAGGACGTCCCCCCAGAACCACAAGGAGAGATGATCACCAGCTGCACCGGTTAGTCCGCAATGGCCGTACCAAGTCAGCTAATCGGCTTTGGGCTGAGTGGCAGCAACTGACAAATGTGCCAGGCATCCCCTAAGAAAGCCACGTCTGACCAGACAACACCGCCAGCGCCGATTGCAGTGGGCCAGAGAGCACCGTCAAAGGCAGCCAGGACACTGGAATCACGTGATCTTCAGTGACAAGTCTAGATTTGTGGTCTATCGTCAATATGGCCGCGTCCGAGTGCGCAGACAAGTGCATGAAGCCTACAACGAAGATTGTATAGTGCCAAGAGTCCAAGCTGGAGGTGGTGGGGTGACCGTTTGGGATGCTTTTCATGCAGGGGCAAAACTGACCTGGTTGTTCTGAATGGAAACCTGAACCAGTTCAAGCACAGGGCCATTCTGGAAGAAACATTCTTCCATTTGTTCATGCAGCCTTTCGAGGAAACTTTGTCTTCCAAGATGACAATGCACGGCCTCATCGTGCTCGCATGATCCAACACTTTCTTGCTGGCCATGGTGTAGAGCATATGGAGTGGCCTGCCATGTCCCCGGATATGAATCCGATAGAGAACTTGTGGGCAGAATTAACCCGTCAAATCGACAACTTGGCCCAGCAGCCTGCCTCTGTGCATGAAATGCAGCAGGCTATTGTCACTGCATGGCAAGCGATTCCTGTCCAAACCTTGGCAAATCTCGTGAACAGCATGCCTCAACGTGTACATGCTCTCATGAATGCCCGTGGGGGTTACACGAAGTACTGAACTGTAATTTTACTGTCCGTAATCCCAGTCGTAATTTAACTTTTGTTTTTGTTAAAAAAAATTTTTGGCTCATTTGCAAAATAAAGAGATACTTCTGGAAAACGCACAGAAGTTTAACACAGTACTGTCCGTGAATTGAGTTCGATATCAGTTTACATCACTTTCAAGGATCAATTTATTTGCTTCGAAATGTCAAATGTGGTTTTTGTTTCTTTTAAAGGTCACATTAACAAAATCTAGAATAATTTCAACATCATTCCAATGAACTTTTGGTTCTAGGTCATCTTGAAAAGTAAGTTCACCCCCACAAAAAAAATATTTCATATTAAATGCCAAGTCTGTATATACACACACACATATACAGACTTGGCATTTAATATGGAATCATTTTTTTAATATAAGTTTATATATATAAACAGAAATCTGGCACTACTTCTGACTCACCCTATATATATATATGTATGTGTGAGTGTTTGTGTGCATATGTGTGTGTGTGTGTGTGTGTGTGTGTGTGTTTTGTTTTTTTGTTTTTTGTGTTCAAGATCGAGGCTCGTGAAAGAGCTAACATTAATCACACAAAAAGTCAAACCGACACAGAAAACACAAAATAAAGGGAGCGGTAGAAAAGATGGGGAGAGATGGGGCGCCTCCAATGCCCCAGGCATGCATTAGTGTTAAGAATGAAGAAGGAAGCTTTTCCCAACAAACCTGAATTAAAATTTTCATATTTTTGTCACTGAATTATTTGTAACCAAGTTATCGGAGCATATAATGAGGCTCATATCAAGAAAATAATGATATAACATCGAGGTACAACATTTATGCCTGGTCTCTCAGTCCCTGGCCTGCATTCGTGTTATGAGTGAAGAATTGAAGCTTTTCCCAACAAACCTGAATTAAAATTTTCATATTTTTGTCACTGAATTATTTGTAATCAAGTTATAGGAGCACATAATGAGGCTCATATCAAGAAAATAATGATATGACAGTCGTAAAACAACATTTATGCGGGACCTCGAAGGCCCCAGGCCTGCATTCGTGTCGGATTTTCGGGTTAAAAGTGAAGAATGAAGATTTTCCCATGAGCCTGAATGAAATTTTTTTTTTATGTCACTGAATTTTGTGTAACAACATGAAAGTCGGTAAAAATGAGGCTCATTCCTAAAATACAATTGTACAACATATTTTTTGCAACAAAAAAAATAATGTGGGCCTCCGAGGCCCAATCACTGCATCCAAGGGTTAAATTTCTCGGGAACACGATGTTGCGTCTCGCACCTCCATCGACAATAAAATTTGGACACCCTGGTACGACGATTACCTCCGGCTTGACAAGAGAAAGACAATCATGAAAAAAATTAATTCCGAAAGCCGAGCGCAATTTTCACCCAGCGGGTGTCAAACTCACAACTTTCGGACACCGGGTGTACACGAGGTTTGAATCCCACTCTCCTGACACCAGTTGTTGCGTGACTACCCTTGGTGAACACCGCAGGGTAACACGGATGACCAAACGAGCTTAATGCATTCAGTTCAATGGCGGAGTTTATACATTCATTCAGAACAACAGAACCTTCAGAACATTTATAAGGCTTCTCTCCTGTGTGTGTTCTTTGATGTGTTTGTAAATCTGATGAACGAGCAAAATCCTTGCTGCACACAGGACATTTGTAAGGCTTCTCTCCTGTGTGAGTTCTTTGATGTGTTTGTAAATCTGATGAATGAGCAAAATCCTTGCTGCACACAGGAGATTTATAAGGCTTCTCTCCTGTGCGAGTTCTTTGATGTTTGTAAATCTGATGAACGAGCAAAATCTTTGCTGCACACAGGACATTTATAAGGCTTCTCTCCTGTGTGAGTTCTTTGATGTCTTTGTAAATGTGATGAACGAGCAAAATCCTTGCTGCACAGAGGACATTTATAAGGCTTCTCTCCTGTGTGAGTTCTTTGATGTATTTGTAAATTTGATGAAGGAGCAAAATCCGTGCAACACACAGGACATTTTTAAGCCTTCTGTCCTGTGTGTAACTTTCGATGTTTTTGTAAATATGATGAACAAGCAAAATCCTTGCTGCACACAGGACATTTATAAGGCTTCTCTCGTGTGTGAGTTCTTTGATGTCTTTGTATATGTGATGAACGAGCAAAATCCTTGCTGCACACAGGACATTTATAAGGCTTCTCTCCTGTGTGAGTTCTTTGATGTATTTGTAAAAGTGATGAACGAGCAAAATCCTTGCCACACACAGGACATTTATAAGGCCTCTCTCCTGTGTGTGTTCTTTGATGTGTTTGTAAATGTGATGAATGAGCAAAATCCTTGCTGCACACAGGACATTTATAAGGCTTCTCTCCTGTGTGAGTTCTTTGATGTGTTTGTAAATTTGATGAACGAGTGAAATCCTTGCTACACACAGGACATTTATGAGGTTTCCCACCTGTGTGTTTTACTTGATGACATTTCAATGTTGATAACCAAGAAAATTCCTTGCTGCACACATTGCACTTGTATGGCGTCGCCCGTCTGTGTGTTGCTTGACATCTCTCGAAAGACTTTAATGAGATAAATGTTTTCTTGCAAACAGAACACTTGTGCAGCTTCTCGTTCCTTTCAATTTTCTTGAATGTCGAACTACAATTGTTCTTAGTCAATACACTGCTATAGTTGTTGACTTCCTGATAAGAAGTCTGTGTCATGTTCTGATTGAATGAAACTTCACTGTCAAACAATTGCGAACTTGACTGAGAATAAAAAACCAATTTCAATTGATTCTCTGCAAAGACAATACAAAAAAACCATCAATAAATCGCGATTACTGTGAAACATCATCATTTTTAAAAGCAGAATGAATAGTACTCCATTACCATTGAAAACTGGCCCTGTCTGTCTGTCTATTCTCTGTCTATTCTGTCTATTCAGAATTCTGTCTATGATGAGAAACTGTCTATTCTCATCTGCCATGAGGCGGAACCGAAAGTAAAGGATCAATGTTTAAGGTCCCGTGACAAGAATGCTTTGAGATTTAGAGGTGGTTTATATGTTAATGAAGGGTGCTGAACAAAATGGGTGGTAGTTATCCTTTCAAGATTGCTGACTTTTCTGGCTCCGTGCCATAAACCAATATAGCTGCCGCCAGAATATAAATTGGCCCTAACGTACCATACGTGGTTCATGTGTTTTTTCATACATTTTATAATTAATGGATGTCAGGGAATACATTTTTACCAGAAAATAATATTTATACTTAAAGTAAATGTCGAAATCCCAAGAAGGCTGGCAAAATCCAAGATTAGCACTAAAATCTCTCCCACTCTCCTTTTCCCTCCTTCACCCTTCCTCTCCTTTCCTCCTCTGTGGTGGCCCTGAATTTGTGAAGGTGGGGGTACACCATCCTATATTTGGGGGATCTGTGGGTCGCTCTTACGAGATCATTGGCTAACTCCATGCCGCAGGCTTGTTCAACACAGAACTGAACTGTCTGGGGTATGCAACAACAACAACAACAACAACAACATGCTGGCTGATGTACGGCTTTGTTGATACAGCGACAGCAACAAGATAAAAAAAACCCAACAACAAGCCATTGAATCAGAAGTTTACCACCGTGGATGTACCCTTTTTTACACCACCTCATTTAACACGTCAAACTAGTTATTCATGCCCGTAGTTTGTGTCCTTTATGATGTCTTAAAAACAGTATGTTTCGTGTTTGGAAGGATTTTAAATTTTGTTTGATTGGCAGACTAACAGACAGGCTGAAGTAATTCCTATATAGCAAGTGTGAATGCACGCTCAAGACGAGACTCCGTCAAATTTAGAGCCAACACACTGCTAAGCTGCACGTTCATATTCCGATTAGTGAACGATATTCAAAATATGAAATTAAAAGGAAAGCATGTCGTTCCTCAAACACAGACTGACATTGACATTTGTCAGACAGATTGAGTGAACCAATTGTGTCACCCCACTTTCCGCTACGCACGCAAGACAAAAGGAAACGTCCCAATAAGCCGAGGATGTCTTCATTTAATGATCTTATGACAGGGGTCATGGTTAATTTTATTTTTTTTGAGGTCTGCCGGGCCACCAAATAGTCCATGGGCCAAACCTGAAAATTTGACCCATCGGTACCATCTCTGGTGGCAAAGCCTCACTGTTTTTTTCATAGTTTAGGGCCTAGAGATGATGAATTGAGGTGACAGCAGTGTGAAATTGGCAGCTTTCTGGTAGTTATCACCTCTCAAACATCACCCTACCGCTATAATTTGAAGCCCAAAATTTGGGGGTAGGGGAAACTAAAATGACTGTAGTTTCGCTCTGGGTGGGTCAATCTTAACAATATACCACTCATAATGTCCGTCTATGTACCCTCTATCTTAATCAAGAAGATTTATGCAAAATATTTCATTATGTAGGTCACCAATTTTAGGGGTTGCCCAAAATTGACCATCGGGCAAGTCATGTTGCTAGAATAAAGTAACAAATCACCCAATGGTGATTTAAACACTTGGAATGCATATTTTAGAGGTCTTCAGATGATTCTGAGGGGACATTATCGAGTTGCTTTTGCAAAATTTTATTTCAGAGCAATTGATTTTGAACCATTTCTTGTAAATACCTAAAATCGAGGGTTTCGGGGGTAGGGGAAACCATAATGACTGTAGTTTTTGAGTGGATTGACCAAAATTTAAAATGTAATAGTCAAATTGTATGTCTATATCCGCTCGATCATGACACTAGATTATGCAAATTATTTAAATGTGTAGGTCATCAGAGGTCAAAAGGTCACAAATTTTAGAGGCTGCAAAAATCGTCTTTAGCACAACTTATTCTACTAAAACAAAGTAGTAAAAATGAACAAAAAGTAATATCAACTTCCAGAAATTCTATTTTTGATGTCTTTAGGTAATGTTGAGGGCTTGGAAAGTAACCTGAGTATTTTGAGTTCTCAATCTTCATCATCATCATCATCACCATCATCATCATCACAATCTGATTCAATATCAACTGTCATCTCCAGTTCATCCTCCTCATTTCGCTGGTTTTCACAAGTTTGTAATTTACACATCGGCGTACAGCCGTACATTTCAACCCATTGTCTATGCAGCCACACTCTCCATTTTTGCAAAGTCGTTTGCACTGGCAGGCCATCATTTCCAACACAGCTTCAGTATTTCCTATTTTGTTAGTTTTCCTTGTTATAGAGCCACAAAGGTGACTGACAAAACTGAAGCACCAAGTTGAGTTTGTCTTGGAGCCTACGCCATTGTGGTGAACATCGAGGAAAAAGCGGACATCAAGAGAAATACCAACGTGGTCCGTTGCCACACGGAACTGCCGGCACCTCACACGATGCTGGAGCCTCTTCCCTGAAGGTGGACACCAAAAGGATAAATGAGGTACGCTGCCATGTGGATCGCATACGAACCGAAACCTATAGGGGAAACCCTATGCCTGTGCGGCCACTCTGAGCAGCAGGAAAGTGCGCTGTAAAAAATAATAACTGTACCTTCTCAAGCGAGGAAATAGATCACCTTGGGAAGAGACATGATTACGCACCACAGCAAGAAGCTTCGAAAGTGCTGACTGTCTTACCACCATCAAAGACAATACTCCAGAGGAGAAAACTACAAACGGAAACCAGGAGTGTTGAGGTGAAGGAGATAATCCTCCAATGCAGGATGCATTCCAATTTCCATACATGAAGTATGGGGGAGTAAAGGTAAGGGTGAACGGTTCAGGAACCAGCTGAAAAAAACTGGCACGAGGGCGGAGACAGTCCCCCTTGATAAAAGTGAGAAGGTCTTTTCAACAATTAAAGATATCTAGATAAAGATAGAATAGAAGAGATTACATCTCGGGCAAGGCAACAAGTGGCAGAAGAGATTAGAGTGAGGGGAGCTATGTGCATGCTTGAAGGTGAAGACAGAGATGGCAGGAGGGATTGTAAGAGGAAGGGGAAGGTCGAGCATGTAATGCCTACTTTGAAAGCAAATACCTATTTTGGGGGGCAATCGACCAACCCAAAGGGGCAGATTTTTTTCAATGCCGTGAGCACACTTTGGTACATCACGGGTCGTGAAGGTTGTGGTCAAGTTTCATAGAAATTGCGTGTTTAGTTTCATAGAAGAAAGCAAATACCTCTTTTGGGGGGGACAAACCTGGACCCACTTTGCCCCCCTGTAGACCCTCTTCGAATTTGATTTTCCTCGTGCCGTGAACAAACTTTGGTACATCACTGGTGATGAAGGTTGTGGTCAAGTTTCATCGAAATAGTGGAAGATGGGTTTTGGAAAAGAAAGGTTGAATCGGTCTCCACTCTCTTTACTTGAATTTTTTTCCCGATGTTTAAAATCATTATTCTATTAAAATTGAAGCATCAACTTGATTGCTGTGGGGTGTATCGTTTTCTATGAACCCTCTCATTACTACAGCATGTCATATACCCTTATCCCCGTATTCCCTTTTAATAAACCCATTTTAATTATACGAGATGTTTTCCCACCTTTTACCTCCAGTGTGCTGCCTTGTTCGGCCTCAGATCGATTCTTGGGTTTTAAAAATTAAAAGGAACAGTTAATTGAACGCAGTGTTCATTTAGTAAGCTCAACGATCTTCTGGAGCAGCCAAAGCTCCTGATGCCTCAGTGACGTTTGTCAGAGCCATTGATGCGACACAAGCTTGACTGTGTACACACTGTATAAACTGATCAATCCTTCGACATGATGTTGAATTCAAGCCTTTCATTCATAATAATCAACCAAACCAAGTGGAGCTGTGCTGTGTGTTCTGTGCATGGTTCTGCTTACCTTCATGCATCTTAGGAGCATTCTTCAGCTCCCAGAGAGAAAAAGCACAAGGTTCCTGCTTTACACACTCATTGCTCAAAGCAACCTGGGAACTCTGAGAGAAGTCACTTTGAAAATCTTCCATCTTCACTGGATGAACCAGATCTGCAAACAATATGATCTCATGTTATTTAAGTAAAGAGATAAAACTGAATACCAAAAAAACAAGGAGAAAAAGACATCAAATGTCGAAGTCCCTGCGGTTTTAGTTATTTTTCTGTGCAGAGTTGAAGGCTCCCAGTCGGCCATCTTTGCTCAGATTACAAAACAAAATCTTTTACATATGTATACTCTCATGTATTGTCTATGTGGCAAGTGTAAACAAAATTCATCCATGCATGTCCAAGAAATGGTTGGAGACACATTTAAGTAATACACTGGCTGAAAGTCGGCCAACATTGTTCTGATTTCGAATAAAAATGACATGCATATGTAAGCCATCATTCATTATCTGTGTGCCAAGTTTGAACAAGATCGGTAAATGCATGTTTGAGAAATGGTTGAAGAAATTCCCTTTTGATAAACCCATTTTAATAATGACACGTTTTCCCAAACTTTTACCTCACGCATGTTACACCGCCTTGTTCAGCGTGATTATTGGGGTTTTCAACATCAGGTTTTGTTTTTACAACTAAAATAGCCACTAGCCAGACATCTTTGATCGCATTGTGAATCAAAATTATTTGCACATGCAGTATATATCTTCATGTGTTGCCTTTGTGCCAAGTATGAACAAATTAGGTCCACATATGCCAGAAATATGGTTGAGGACGGATGTATTGACGCGTGGATGGACGGAAAAGACCCAATGATATACAAATGTGCTTGTGATATACAAGGTGCAGGTAGAAGAGGCAATTTGCATCAGATGTTGTCATTGTGACAATAATGTCGGGCAGAATGTGATCATCACTCGTGTAAGGGACCGTGTGGTAACTGTGATCTCATCCAATGATCAAAGGGTGTGTTTGCACATTGCATTTAGTTGATCTTGAGGAAGGCATCACTGGGATTGTATGTCCTGAAGAAGTTTCTGGCTGTTAACACATAGCAAGTGCAACCATTTCACAAGAGGAAAAAGAAAGAAAGATAGAAGCGCATTCCACTCCAAGCACTTTGGCGCACCCTGCTACGTACATGGCGAACGCACAAATATTATTATCCTCGCTCGAGGGTATTGCATTTGAGTCAGTTTATCTGTCTGTTTGTCCGCACACAATAAATATGATTTTCTCTGCAACCGTTGGTCCGATTGACAGGACATTTTCACCATAGGTGCGTCTCCTCCTGTATAAGTTTTAAATGATAATTATGACGTCATATGTCATGTGGTACAGTCCCCATCTTGGAAAAACCGAAAAACTTTGCACCTCCATATCTCCAAAAGCGCTGCATCGAAAAAATTGAGACGTGGCTCATTGTAATGAAATCTCCATGCGGGATAACATATGTTAAGGACGATGTCATAAATGCCTCCATTATGACGTCATAATTTGACAAGTACAAAACCTCATCCGATCAAGATGAAATGTCTTGAGCGTCATCTGGGGATACATTGGTGGAGCAAAATAAATAAAATAATGATTACGTCATTGGTCACGTGGTTGGGCCGCCATATTTGTTTAAACACAAAAGCCTTAAAATCACTAAAAACATGTGCTGCTGAGGGTCTGCAATCTCTCCTCGCTGTTTCTTTTTGAGAGATGCAATGTTTACCTCTCGGGGGACAATGGACGAGTTCAGGATCAACCATCAGCTTCCTATCAACATTTGAAATTACAAAGTCATGCCGTTGTGTTTTGATGTTATCTCCATCAATGGGATTGCAAGTTTGTAACCGAATGATTTCGTCACAGCCGTCAATAAGTGCATATTCCCCAGAAATATCTCGACAAATATTGTGATGTTTCATCGTGTTGAACGAATTTGGTTTAATATTGAGCTGGGTATTTAAGTTGTTAGATGCCCTTAATGTAAGTAGATAGAGGGTGGGGGGAGGTGGGGGTAAAGGAAAAGAAAAGAAAAGAAAAGAAAAGAAAGAGAGACAGAGACAGAGACAGAGACAGAGACAGACAGAGAGAGAGAGAGAGACTGACTTTTTAGTCCTTTTATTACAAAAATATAAAAGTAACAATATACACATTTTGCAATGAAATCAATAATGCCAACAAAAAGAAAAAAGAAAAAGGAGGAAGAAGAAGAAGCACCCAATGATCATCAAATAAGAAACAATCAGTATCTCATAACAGTATTCTCAATTCGTTTTCTTTAACCTCACAAAAACCACCAACACACCAAGTATCAACAAAGTTTTGAAAATTTCCGGCCTCGTTGGAAAGGGTAAACTCAAGTTTCAATCTTGCTGAGACTAATGCATTAAAAGACAACATGATATTGCAGTGCTCTATCGGTTTGCCAGATAGTTTGTCTTTTCTTGTCAAATAAACAGCAAGTTTCGCAGTTGCTATTAGGAAACTAAACAGTTTAGATGCAGGATTCTGTTTAGGAGCCAAAACAAAAGACGAAATTTCTCAAAGAAAAAGTAACATGCATTTCGTGTGCAATGTAATTCAACCAATGAAACAAAGGAAATAATCGGATACAGTCTATGAATGCATGAAACAAGTCCTCATTGACTGTACAGAAGGGACAACAAACAGATACAGGAGAAAAATGTCTAATAAACGTGTTGGAGGGAACAATCCAGTGGGCCAAATGCCACTGGAGATCACCTGTTCTTTTGGATGTGGGCTCACTATACATGGCTTCCCAGATAGGTTCGGAGGGGGGTCCTCCGGGTAACAATCCTTTCCATCGGGTAACTCCATTTAACGAAGGGTTCCCATTTAACAGCTTGAGGCACATCTTATAGATGCCCTTGCTGTCCATTGTCTGGAAAAGCTTTGACCCATCGCTAACAGGTGGCAAATCATTTTGAATGGGTTCAACAATCAATTTAGGCACTGTCGGCTCATTTAGATCTTCTTCTGTACCTCGAGTCCAAGTTAGGCCAAGTTGCCGTCCCACCTGAATCATTTTCCTCAAAATTTTTGCAATCATCCTATGGGACCAAATCCCTGTCAGGTCGGCGATTTCACTTACGGATTTCCAACCATACCCTGAGTCATGTCGGAGATGCCGCACCTTCACGATACCAGCTGCTATAAAGTGTTGGCAAAAATCTCGACTCTTTGGAATGTCGGGAAAGAGAGGGTTATAGAACAAAGGCTCGTGTGCCAGCATTTTCGTTACATATGTGTCCGCCTGACGACTCACAGAAAGGCTCTGCCAGGCATTTAAGAGGCTTTGGTAAAAAGCAGGGAGAACCGATATGTCGACATGTTGGAGGTTCATTTGAAAAAGTTCAAACCCGTACCCGAGCCTACCCGCTCGCTGCAGTACAAGGCGTGCAGGGAGCCGGCTTGGCAGATGTTCCATGTAGAAGAGACGTTGAATGGACCGCAGCCGGAAGGCCATTAGGCGGGCTTTGATGTCGACGAATTTGTGGCCACCCTCAGCCAAGGGGTGACATATCACATCGGGTCGTAGCCAGTGGTAGCCTCCCCAGAAGCAGTCCACCAGTTTGCCCTGGTGCTTTGAGTAGGGCCTCCGGCAGTTGCAGGCAGATGAACCTATGCCACAACATTGTGGCAACTAAGTTGTTGATCACTAGCACACGGCCCTTGAAGGACAAATGAGGTAAAACCCTTTTCCATCGGTTCAATCTTTCTCCCACTTGCTCAATTACCCCGTCCCAATTTCTCTGAGCATACTGTGGGGAACCAAGGAATATGCCCAAGTACTTAATTCCCTCACTTCCCCACAGCAACCCTGCGGGGAGGGATGGGGGCGGCTGTGGTACAGGCTGAAGAAGGTTGCGATAAAGGGAGGGTATCCATAACGTCTTGCTCTTGTTCCAATTGATTTTTAAAGAGGAGGCAGCGTGAAACTTTGATAGGCACTCAACAAGGATATCAATATCATCCTTATCTTTTACAAAGATGCAGACGTCATCCGCATAAGCACATAGGGTTAGCGGTGCACTCATGGGAGAAAGTGCTATTCCAGATTTCTTCTTTCTCAGTAGATTGAGAAGAGGCTCTAAAGAGAGAGCAAACAATAAACCAGAGACTGGGCACCCTTGCCGAACCCCTCTCCGAACCTTGATGGGGGGAGCCAGCACATTATTAATCTTAATTAAACTAAATATATCTGTGTATAGCAAGGAAATGTAGGAACGAAAGTTTGCTCAGAGGCCGCATGCCTGTAACACATGATGCATAAACTTATGGTCGATACTATCAAATGCCTTTTCAAGATCAAGCGACATCATTCCAAAGTCTTCTTTAACACGGTTACCATCAATGAGATCTCTGATTAAAGAAATATTATCATGGATGGATCTTCCAGGAACACAGTAACTCTGTTCTGGTAGTACTAGATCACCAATAACCTTTTTTAGTCGATTAGCTAGTACTTTTGAAAAAAGCTTGTAGTCCGTGCACAGCAGGGAGATCGGTCGCCAGTTCACCAAAAGTCAGGGATCTTCAGTTTTCGGGAGCAAGCACACTACGGCTCTTCTTAGACTCAGCGGCATTATACCAGTCTGTATAGAAGTGTCCAAAACATTCAGCAACTCAGGGCCTAAAAGGTCCCAAAATGTCAGAAAGAATTCGGGAGGTAGACCGTCAATACCCGGAGCTTTCCCTGAATCCATGGCAGCAAGAGCACAGGTTAGCTCAAGGAGGGTGATTGGTAGGTCAAGCTCCAACCGTTGAGCCTCAGTTAGGGAGGGGAAGTGAGAGGTTAAATCCATCATTGTATCATTACAAACAGTCTGCTCCTCAAAAAGTTTTGTAAAGAATTCAATAATGTTTATTCTAACATCATCCTCATTGACAACAACGTTGCATCTTGAGTCTAAAACAGAAGAGATTAGCCGTGATGGCTTGCTTAAGGATTCTAAATGAAAGAAAGACTTGTTTGGGGTGTCTGATAATTTTACATTCTGTATTCTAAGTCTAATTAATGTACCGGCTGCTTTCTCTTGAACTAACTCCCTTAAAAGAGCTTTCTTTACAAGCAATAACCGGTAATTGGTGTCATTATTTTCATGAGCCAATTTACTCTCCAATTGTAGAATATCTAATTCCAACCGGGCCATTGTAATGTGCTTGTCGTTTGTGCTGTGTGATTGGAAACATTGACAAAAAACCCGAATTTGAGATTTCATGTTATCCCACCATATGCTGGATGAAGAAAAGGAAGATTTCTTTGCTACTAGACTTGCCCAGAAAACACGAAAGGCTTCTTTAAACATACTATCTTCTAGAAGTCTAACATTAAACTTCCAATAAGCGCTCCTATTTGCGGGTTGAGGAAAGGAAAGGTTTAGGGTTACCATATGATGGTCTGAAAACAGGGAAGGGAAAAGATTTGAAGAAACCGCAGTATTTTTAAAGGGTACGTTGATGTACCATCTGTCAAGCCTTGCCAAGGATACTCGACTATTGGCGCATCGACACCAGGTGTACTGGGATGTGTTTGGGTGGTGCAACCGCCAAACATCAACGAAGCCCATTGTGCTAAAAAAATTGGATAAGTGTACATGGGACTCAGGATGGGGTTCGACAGAGTTTCTGTCAACCGATGCGTCGAAGGTGCAATTGAAATCACCTCCGACACACACACAATGATCAAAATCAACCGATCTTAAGTGATTTATCATTGAGGTGAAGAAGGACTTACGCTCTACGCTATCACTTGGCGCATACACATTAAAAATGGTGTAATGGAAGTTATGGCTTACTAGTTTGAGAGAGCCAAGCCGACCATTTATTACCTCCTGAAAATGGCATGACTCACACACGAGGCCTGGCTTCAGCAAGAAGCCGATTCCAGCAGATGAAGCTGATAAATTGCTGAAATAGCATTGGCTCTTAAAAGGTTGATGCCAGTTATGTTCCACATTTGGTGTGATGTGAGTTTCTTGAAGTAAGATCACATCCACCTTTTTCCATTGAAATATGTTTTTTACTTGAACCTGGCGGAGGTGGCTAGCACCACCACCGTTAATATTTAAAGTTGCAAGTTTTATAGTTTTCATCCTGTATTGATGAAATCAGCCTGTGGCTGGGAACACTCTACACCTGCACGTGTGATGAATTTTCTTAACCTGTGGTATTGTGACTTATTCAGGTCAAATTGTTCAGGCGTTTTAATTATGGATTTTGCAGTATGGATGAATGCAACCAAATCGTCAAAATAGTCTTTAATGACTATGTTACGCTGTCTGTACGTTTCGGCTAGAAACGACACGATGTGTTGGGGGGGTATCTGTGACTGAGATGCTGATGACTGTGACAGCTCAGTCACTTCCACCTCGTCCTCAGACTCTGACAAGTCTGATAATGTCCCACCTGGATCTTGGGCCTTACTTGCAGCTCTCACGAGCTCCTCTGGAAGCATCTCCTGAGATTTCGTTGGGTACTCTGGTACACACTCACGAGCAGACTGGTGCTTACTTTCTTTATGTGTACTTTGGCAAATGGCTGCAGATCTCTGCGTAGCCGGGGTTACGATTTCTGTTTGTAAGACAGAGCAATTTGTTTGGTCACCAGTCCGCTCAGCTACTGGAGGGGGGGACTGGTAGGGCTTCGCGTTCAGGCTCAAAAATGGCCGCATTGTTCGGATCAATGTAGGCTTTATTCTCAGAGCCTGGGAAATCAGTAACATCCTCTTTTCCACTTTGGCGTTCGATATTTTCGTTTGCTGTAAACGTTTTGCCCTCTTTTGCAGAGACAGCGTCTCTGCCCAAAACAGCCTTCTTTATCACACCATCGGGGCTATATGTTAGTGGTCCTTTCCGTTTTTTGGTCAGTATGACAAGTTCTTCATTCATGGGTTCGCCAGCAGTACTAGCATCACCAAGTGCCATCTCACTGGGTTTGGGTAGCACCGGGGCGTCGGGAAGCACGGTCGGGGCGTCGGGAAGCACGGTTGGGGCGTCGGGAAGCACGGTCGGGGCCTCGGGAAGCACGGTCGGGGCGTCGGGAAGCACGGTCGGGGCGTCGGGAAGCACGGTCGGGGCGTCGGGAAGCACGGTCGGGGCGTCGGGAAGCACGGCCGGGGCGTCGGGAAGCACGGTCGTGGCGTCGGGAAGCACGGTCGTGGCGTCGGGAAGCACGGTCGGGGCTTCGGGAAGCACGGTTGGGGCTTCGGGTAGCACGGTTGGGGCTTCAGGTAGCACGGTCGGGGCTTCGGGAAGCGTAGTCGGGACCTCGGGAAGCACAGTCGAGGCGTCGGGAAGCATGGTCGGGGCTTCAGGTAGCACGGTTTGAGCGTCGGGGAGCACGGTTTGAGCGTCGGGGAGCACGGTCGGGGCGTGAGGAAACACGGTCGGGGCGTGAGGAAGCACGGTCAAGGCGTGAGGAAGCACGGTCGAGGCGTGAGGAAGCACGGTCGGGGCGTTTTCTTTTTTACAGTCCACATCGGTGTGTCCCAATTTGCCGCACTTCGTACAAGATGCTTTGGGACAAAACCTTTTAACGTGTCCGAAGGCTCCACAAAGGAAGCACGTTAAGGTGCCTGACGAAGCACCTTGCCTGACGAAGCACGAAGTACATTTGATATTGACGATCATTTACCGAAATTTTAAACGAGATGTTTAGTCCTGTATCGTCACCGCGATCAGGAAGCACCATGAATACTTGTCTCCGGAAACTCATAACATGTTTCACTCGTTCATCCCGACATCCCAGGGGAATCATCGAGATTCGGGAAACAACAGTTCCACACCGGGTCAGAACAGCCATTAACTTATCATCTGTGATAAACGGAGCGACATTTGAAATAATAACTTTAATCGCCGGTGTGTCCATCGGGGAAACCATGACGAACTGCCCACCTTTCAATGACAGACCGGTACTAACAACATCATGCACGAACTTCTCGTCCGACACGAAAACAACAAACTTTTGGTTCATCCGCGACGCGGCGCAGACATTTTCATCGCCGATAACATTCCCTACAGCTAGGATAATGTCCTCGGTAGGAACACCTTCGGGAGGGACACACACGAAAGCATGCTTCCTTGTTAGGGTTTCAAACCCTTCCTGCCGTGCACGAACACTCGCCATAACGGCGATGTCTCACCTTTCCACCTTGACCAGGCGGAAAGGACACAAAATAAATAAAGTCGAAATGAAATAATAAATAATAAAGTTCTCACGACGCGAGTAAGGTAAACAGCAATGACGGAGCAGGTAAACTGAACCGAACGGGTCTGCTCTCACCTTTGGTCTCTTGTCTCACTCTCTCTGTCTCAAGGGAGGGAAAGAGGGACAGGTGGTAAAGAAGGACACGACAAAGGCGCGATGGGAAAGGAAGGAATGGGGGGGGGGGGGGGGAACACAACACAAGCACGGAGCTACAGCACACGAACACGAGTGCACGCCATCTTGCCACGCCCAACACACGAACGGCCAGCAGGGGGCGCGAGAGCGAGAGCGAGAGAGAGAGAGAGAGAGAGAGAGAGAGACAAGCTCCCATACAATGGACACTCATCAATGTCTGCCAATGGGACAAGCAGAATGTTGTTGTGGTTAAGACCTGTGTCTTGAAAAGTTGATTCATCTCCAAACTCAGCCTTCACCTTCACTTTCACAATAAAACCTGAAACAAACAAAAAAAATCTCATTAAAACGAAAACAATGGTTCGACTGAAACAAAATGTTTTTTAAATAAAAATGTTGAAAATAAATGAGAAATTATTTCAAACTCAAGAGATTCTCATTATAGCACAAGCAGTGCTGGATATTACTGCATCAAGAGTCATTTTCAGGGTTTTGATTAAAGCATCTCACTATAATTCACCAAATGTCTGTCCGTCTGTTCGAAGGTACCGCAAAAAGGGCTCAACCGATCTAAACGATATTTTGTGTGGGTAATCCTGGGATCTCCAGGAGTAAAATAGGCTATTTAGTTTTCCCAATTTCAGCTTTCGTCTCCAGTATTCTCAGGTTTGGACTCCCACATAACATTCACGTGCGCATAACGTCCATTGTGACGATGTTCTCATTGTGACGATGTACGTGTTCACGGTAGTGTTTGGCGTGACCGTGTGAACGTAATTTAAAAGCTGAATGCCTCAACTCTGTGTTTGCCTCTAAATCTTGTGTCCCAAACCCATCCCTCTCTGTACCCACCGTACCCAGTCATACCCAGCTGCTCCTGGACTCTGTGTCCTTTCCTCCTGCCAAGGTGGAAAAGTTTCTGTCAACCCTCGACTCTGATTCTGCTACTGGACCTGAATGCATCAGCCCACGGGTCCTAAAATCCTGCTCTTCCGCTCTTTCACTCCCTCTCTCTGTTCTCTTCACCCTCTCTTTTGCTCAAGGTCATCTGCCATCTGCTTGGAAATCAGCCAACATCACCGCTTTGCACAAAAAAGGTGCAAAAACAGATCCTAGCAACTACAGACAAATCAGCCTTCTCCCAATTATCAGCAAAGTCATGGAATCCATCATTGCTTCGGATATGAAATCTTTCCTCTTCTCCAATGGCTTGATCTCTGATCATCAATTTGGTTTCAGACCTGGTCACTCTAATCTGGACATGCTGCTTCTGCTGTCTCAACAATGGATGGAGGTCCTCAATGCCAAACAGGAAATTAGAGCTGTCTCCCTTGACATTTCACATGCCTTCGATACGGTCTGGCACCCCGCTCTGTCACCAAACTCTCCTCCTTTGGTATCCATGAAAATCTCCACGCATGGCTGGCGGAATTCCTCTCTAGTCGTAGTCAACGTGTGGCCCTGAATGGGTTTCTCTCATCTCCTCTTCCTGTTCAGGCTGGAGTTCCCCAAGGCAGTGTTCTGGGCACTGTGCTTTTTCTGGTCTTCATCAATGATCTCTCTGACTCTCTTGAAAATCCTCTCTATCTCTTTGCTGATGACTCTAATCTCTGTCGCTCCATTCCTCATCCCTCAGATCGGCAGTCTGCAGCCTCCTCACTCTCTGCAGACCTGGACAAAATCACAGACTGGGCAAACAAGTGGAACATGTCTTTCAATCCTGACAAATCTCACACTCTTACGATGTCTCTCCGAAAAGACCGACTGGACAACCCTCCCATCCACTTTCTGAATAATCCACTCCCAGAAGTTCTGCCACTCAAGCTTTTGGGTCTCACTATCTGCCATGATCTTTCCTGGGAAAACCACATTTCAAATCTGGCCTCCAAAGCCAGTCGCCGACTGGGCATCCTCCGTCGTGCGAAGTCCTTCCTTGGCACACCTGAGCTCCTCACCACATACAAGGCTTTCATCCGCAGCTCAATGGAATACTGCTCTCCCCTCTGGGCTGGTGCTCCTGCCTCACACCTAGCTCGTCTTCATGCTGTTGAAACCAAAGCGTTCAGAATCATCGGAATCTCCGGCGATGAAGCTAACTCCAAGGGCCTTTCACTCACTCACCGCAGGCAGGTTGGTGGTCTTTCCGTCTTCTACCGACTCCTCTCTGGCCTTGCCCCCCCCCCCAGCTCTCTCTGGGCTGTCCCCCAAATATTCCTACAGGTCGCACAAGATCTGCCTGCAACCCTCTTATGGTTAAACTGCCAAAATCAAGACTCTCTGCTCACCTTCACTCCTTCATTCCTCTTTTTTCCCGCCTCTGGAACAAACTCCCTCACTCTCTTCAATCCCACTCCACCCTCCAGGTTTTTAAAACAGCTGTTCACCACCATCTCTTATCTTCCCCCATCCAAAACCTTGATCTTTTCTACCCCTGCTAATTTCACCCCAAACCCACTTTTTTGAAATACCAACTTCTGTCCTGGAAGTCCTTGATGTTCTTGTGTTTTATACTTCTCCCAACCCACCCCCCCCCCGCCCTTCCCACACCACCTCCCCCCAAGCCCTCTCCCTTCCACACATCTCCCTGCTCTCAAATGTTGTGTTTGTGTGCTTCCCCTTCTCTCCCCATCTTGTCTTCCGCTCCCTCTTTTTATATATTTTGTATGTCTGTTTGATTTGTTTGTGAAATAAATGTTTGCTCTTTCACGAGCCTCGATTCTGTATACAAAAAAAGAAAAAAAAAGAAATAGTAATGTTTTTCGTTTCGTAATTCTTTCATGAACGTTTCATGTTTAAGGAACGTTTGATGTTTCATGACGTTTAATGCCCTTCGATGTCCGGGGCCACACGCGCACTGGACGGACCAGCGTGTACCTTTCCCTTCGCCGTCAGGCTCGGGTAAACCGCTGAGCCCCATCCGTGATGGGGACTGGGGCTTGAGACAGTGTCCTTCATTAAAAGTATAATAAACGCTGTCTCCATCGATCTTGCCAAGGCCGTAACAGCCGTAACGTTTAATCTCTACATGAGAGAATTCCACATTGCTATTTGGGTGGTGAATACGCTAACAGATCGCTGTCTCCATCGATCTTGCCAAGGCCGTAACAGCTGTCGGCTCAAAATCCTTTTAACTGTTGATTTGGTACAGTTACACGTATCGTGAATTTGGTACACGTATCAGGAGTACATACGACATAGCGATTGTGAACACTATTATCGATCAGGATTCACGATCACGATCATCACGATCATGGTGTATCGATCACGATTTGAAACACGATGGAATAATATTTACCGACATGAACAGTGATGTGGCTTTTATTGAAATTCTAAAGATACTGTTTAGATTTTGATGATTTGCGTGTGATATGATTCAACGGATGTTTATATGAATCGTTTAAAATAAAAAACCCTTCAATTTCTGATATTTTGCCTTTTCATTTGGGTTTCCAATTGGAGCCCCGCCCATAGGGCTGGTACCGTTGCTCGTTCACATAATTAAAGAGACTGGCCTGCACACAAAAGTCTTACAGTATATCTCCAGATAGCCAATCATTATGTCACGACGCTCTTACAGGTCAATTTTAAAGGTCTGGTAAAACCATGTCATCACAACTGAGTATATTGTAGTAAATCATCTCCATATTAATCGGCTAATGCCATCTATCTGTCCCACCCTGAAACATGGAAACGTTCTTCAGAGAGAGAAAAAAATGATAAAGCAAAGGTGACTTCAAATGAATCCTAAACCTGTTTTTTCAAATTATTCCAATATTTTTGAAAATTCAATTTTTTTTCGAAGAGACAAAACATTGAAGCCAGGTGGTGAGGAGGCAACAGGGTGTGTGCTGCAAGACCGGTGGGAACCCCGGTGGTATCCCAACCTAACCAGAAGGTATTGCAGAATACGTTGAACAAAGATTATAGGGGAACTCGTGTTCCACTTTCTCCCTCTGACCTGCTGCTCATGTTTCCCCATTCTATCTCTTCCCTGCTGCTCATGTTTCCCCATTCTATCTCTTCCCTGCTGCTCATGTTTCCCCATTCTATCTCTTCCCTGCTGTTCGTGTTTCCCCCATTCTATCTCGTCCCTGCTGTTTGTATTTACCCCATTCTATCTCTTCCCTGCTGTTTGTATTTACCCCATTCTATCTCTTCCCTGCTGTTCATGTTTCCCCATTCTATCTCTTCCCTGCTGTTCGTGTTTCCCCCATTCTATCTCGTCCCTGCTGTTTGTATTTACCCCATTCTATCTCTTCCCTGCTGTTCATGTTTCCCCATTCTATCTCTTCCCTGCTGTTCGTGTTTCCCCCATTCTATCTCGTCCCTGCTGTTTGTATTTACCCCATTCTATCTCGTCCCTGCTGTTTGTATTTACCCCATTCTATCTCGTCCCTGCTGCTCATGTTTCCCCATTCTATCTCTTCCCTGCTGTTCGTGTTTCCCCCATTCTATCTCGTCCCTGCTGTTTGTATTTACCCCATTCTATCTCTTCCCTGCTGTTTGTATTTACCCCATTCTATCTCTTCCCTGCTTTTTGTATTTACCCCATTCTATCTCTTCCCTGCTGTTTGTATTTACCCCATTCTATCTCTTCCCTGCTGTTTGTATTTACCCCATTCTATCTCTTCCCTGCCGTTCGTCTTCCCTCTTTCTCCCTCTTCTCTGCTGTTTGTGTTCCCCCTTTCTCCATCTTCCCTCTTGTCCATGTTCCCCCTTTATCCATCATCCCTCCTGTTCATGTTCCCCCTTTCTCCATCTTCCCTCCTGTTCATGTTCCCCCTTTCTCCATCTTCCCTCATGTTCATGTTCCCCCTTTCTCCATCTTCCCTCCTGTTCATGTTCCCCCTTTCTCCATCTTCCCTCCTGTTCATGTTCCCCCTTTCTCCATCTTCCCTCATGTTCATGTTCCCCCTTTCTCCATCTTCCCTCCTGTTCATGTTCCCCCTTTCTCTATCTTCCCTCCTGTTCATGTCCCCCCTTTCTCTATCTTCCCACCTGTTCATGTTCCCCCTTTCTCCATCTTCCCTCCTGTTCATGTTCCCCCTTTCTCTATCTTCCCTCCTGTTCATGTTCCCCCTTTCTCTATCTTCCCTCCTGTTCATGTCCCCCCTTTCTCTATCTTCCCTCCTGTTCATGTTCCCCCTTTCTCCATCTTCCCTCCTGTTCATGTTCCCCCTTTCTCCATCTTCCCTCATGTTCATGTCCCCCCCTTTCTCTATCTTCCCTCCTGTTCATGTTCCCCCTTTCTCTATCTTCCCTCCTGTTCATGTCCCCCCTTTCTCTATCTTCCCTCCTGTTCATGTTCCCCCTTTCTCCATCTTCCCTCCTGTTCATGTTCCCCCTTTCTCCATCTTCCCTCATGTTCATGTCCCCCCTTTCTCTATCTTCCCTCATGTTCATGTTCCCCCTTTCTCCATCTTCCCTCTTGTTCATGTTCCCCCTTTCTCCATCTTCCCTCATGTTCATGTTCCTCCTTTCTCCATCTTCCCTCTTGTTCATGTTCCCCCTTTCTCCATCTTCCCTCTTGTTCATGTTCCCCCTTTCTCCATCTTCCCTGCTGTTCATGTTCCCCCTTTCTGCATCTTTCCTCCTGTTCATGTTCCCCCTTTCTCCATCTTCCCTCCTGTTCGCGTTCCCCCTTTCTGCATCTTCCCTCCTGTTCGTGTTCCCCCTTTCTCCAACTTCCCTCCTGTTCGTGTTCCCCCTTTCTCCCTCTTCCCTCCTGTTCGTGTTCCCCCTTTCTCCCTCTTCCCTCCTGTTCGTGTTCCCCCTTTCTCCCTCTTCCCTCCTGTTCGTGTTCCCCCTTTCTCCCTCTTCACTCCTGTTCGTGTTCCCCCTTTCTCCCTCTTCCCTCCTGTTCGTGTTCCCCCTTTCTCACTCTTGTTCGTGTTCCCCCTTTCTCCCTCTTCCCTCCTGTTCATGTTCCCCCTTTCTCCATCTTCCCTCATGTTCATGTCCCCCCTTTCTCTATCTTCCCTCATGTTCATGTTCCCCCTTTCTCCATCTTCCCTCTTGTTCATGTTCATGCTGAACATGCTGAACATGCTGTTCGTGTTCCCCCTTTCTCCTGATGTTCCCTTTGTTATGTTGTGTTCTGATCTGTTCTGTGTCCGAGGTCTTCCATGAGCCTCGACCATGGATGACAATGAAAACTTGTATAACTATTACTATTACTTCTACAACTACAGCGACAGCGACAGCAACAGCTACAGCAATGTGCGTTTGTGGTTCAAACCTTCATGTTGAGGGAACGAATCATCGACGAACTCGGACTTCACCTTCACCTTCACTATAACACCTGAAACAAAAACAATCCATTTAAACTAAACTTTCAGGAACCAGGAGAAGGTGCCGGTGCGGAGAGAACGACACGTACCGGGTCCCGGGTCTTCATCCTCGGGTGGACCGACCCTGGACCCGCGATCTGAGGGAGAATCTCCCGGAACGGAGAGATCTCGGTTCATGGCGCACCGTAGGGGACTGGAGAGTGTAAACACTGTAAAGTGTAGTAAAGTACCGGGATTTAAGGTAGTGTGTGGTCGTGTGTTACACTCTGACACACGAGTACAAACCACGTGTTCCAGTAAAAACGAACCACGACCACGTGACGCGTTCCTTCCACAAGCGAGACGATCTCATTCGCGATTTCCACACCACAGATTCTCCACGTTAATCACGTGATCGATACCGGGTACCCACGATGTCTTGTTTCCCCTTGTAAACATTTTTACATTACCTTTTATCATATTAACTAACTCCATATGTTTTATCCGTTTGTGTTCAATCATTGTCATTACACAGAATAATTTTTCTCCATGTTCTGTGGTCCGTGTGTTCCGGAGCATTTGTGGGTGATACTGTAGCGGCTGCCGCTGGGGTTTCACAATCGCCTTGCACCTATCAAGGACGCGGAGCGATCACCATGCCGGGCTCGTCCAGGACGCCCGGGCAGGCCCGCGCTCAACTTGCCAGGCCCCGGTCGGGACGCCCGGGCATGCCCGGGCAGGCTCGCCCTCAACTTGCCAGGCCGCAGCCAGGACGCTGGGCCACGCCCCCTGGCGCCGGGCCTGGGCAAACCCCCTGGGTTAATAGATATATATTGCTGACCGATAAACGGGTTTTCAGAGTGCCTGAGTGTTTGATTTCATTAAAGCAACTCGGATGAATTCTAGCTTTTTGTCGCGTCCATTCTTCCGATCGACGTGGGAGCCCCAGCTCCTTCATTGGTGACCTCGACGTGATCCGTCGCAGTACGGCATGGGATCGAGCACCACATACCAACCACGGGCCCGCCGGTCTACGCCAGGGCCCGCCGCCTCGACCCAGCCAAGCTCGCCGTAGCGAAGGCCGAATTCGACGCGTTGGAGCACCTCGGCATCGTGCGGCGCTCCGATAGCGCGTGGGCCTCGCCACTGCACATCGTCCACGTGGATCTGGTGGGCCCCCTCCCCCCGTCACGGGGGTTCACACACCTGCTCACCATGGTGGACAGGACCACCAGGTGGCCGGAGGCCGTTCCCCTCGTCTCCACCACCACCGCCGACGTGGCGCAGGCTTTCATCGCCACCTGGGTCGCCCGCTTCGGCACACCGGCGGACATCTCATCAGACCGCGGACCACAGTTCACCTCCGAGCTGTGGGGCGCGGTCGCCCGCAACCTGGGGGTCAAGCTCCACCGTACTACAGCCTACCACCCCCAAGCAAACGGGTTGTGCGAGCGATTCCACCGCTCCATGAAGGCCGCGCTCATGGCCGGCCTTCAAGACGGCGGTTGGGCCGACCGGCTGCCGTGGGTCCTTTTGGGCCTTCGCACGGCCCCCAAGGAGGACCTCCAGGCATCCACCGCCGAGCTGGTCTATGGCCAGGTGCTACGCGTCCCGGGCGAATTCGTGCCCGACGCTACCAGTCCCTGGTCCGCAGCTCACCAGCGCTCGGACCTCCAGGAGGCCGCCCGACGGTTTGCCCCCGTGCCGACATCCCACCACGGTGACCCCCAGTCCTACGTCCCCCCAGCACTCCGCACAGCGGAGTATGTTTTTGTGCGTCACGACGCACATCGGTGGCCACTCCAGCCGCCGTACGACGGGCCCTTCCGGGTGCTGCGACGGGACGACAAGTCGTTCGTCATCGACATCGGCGGCAGGTCGGACCGGATTGCAGTGGACCGCCTCAAGCCGGCGCACGTGGACGTCGACCACCCACCACGGGTGGCCCTTCCGCCGCGGCGAGGCCGCCCCCCGTCCACGGGGCCCCCCACTCGACCGCCCACCACCTCACCGGACCCCCTCCCACGACCCGCCAGGGGTCGCTTTGGCCGGGTCATCAGGACCCCCCTCAAGTTGACCCTGCCGGTGCAAGTCGATTCTGGGGAGACGTGTGTAGCGGCTGCCGCTGGGGTTTCACAATCGCCTTGCACCTATCAAGGACGCGGAGCGATCACCATGCCGGGCTCGTCCAGGACGCCCGGGCAGGCTCGCCCTCAACTTGCCAGGCCGCAGCCAGGACGCTGGGCCACGCCCCCTGGCGCCGGGCCTGGGCAAACCCCCTGGGTTAATAGATATATATTGCTGACCGATAAACGGGTTTTCAGAGTGCCTGAGTGTTTGATTTCATTAAAGCAACTCGGATGAATTCTAGCTTTTTGTCGCGTCCATTCTTCCGATCGACGTGGGAGCCCCAGCTCCTTCAATACGATTAAAATGAAGTCTCACTCTTTGTCTCAATCTCACGTCGGATTCGGAAACGTCATTTCCTGCATTCCTGGAAGTTTCTTCAGTTCCTTGTGTTCTTCCCTGGCCCAACAATTCAGCAGATTCGCGATGACTAATGGGTCAAAATGGCGAACTGGTGAGACAGGTCCACATGGAATCCTTAGTTAAAACAAGAATGACTGCACTGTGGTCACAACCTGCGAAAAAATCTGGTAACAGGCCGATTGGGAAATAAACATTTAAAATACTCTTAAAATATGAACAGCGTAAATGGGAAACACACCTTTAATGCGCCGTTAATAGATTTACTCGTCACCAGTCACCGCGTCAGCCTCCACCACGGTTATTCCAGGACGACCTGAATCGTCACACAGTTATATCAGGACGAGCCGATTCGTCACACAGTTATATCAGGACGAGCCGATTCGTCACACGGTTAAGCATTGTTTAATCCAATATGGGCCTTCAAAAATTACGTAACGATATATATATTTTAGTAATGCAAGCTCAAAAGTTAGTTATTTGAATTCCCAGATCTTCTTGGAGGGACATCCGGTGGTTTATTTAGGCGCAAAGATGGGACGGAATTGTGTCCTGAAGGTGTTTGAACCCTTGGTGTGTGCTGCGCTCGCTTGGAGTAATTGGAACACTGTGCGGTTCTGATTTGATATGCTGTGTTGTGATTGGTACTATGTAATGCGTAGTGACGTCTGGGGGCGTGGCTTCGGTGGTTGCTGGCGGCTCGCCATGATGGCCATGTGTTCTGAGAGCTTGGTATTGTAGCGGTTCCCGCTGAATGTACACAATCGCCTTGCACCTGCCAGGAAGCGGGCAGGGCGCGATCGCCATGCCGGGCTCGTCCGGACAGACCCAGACGCGCCTCTCCTGGGCATGCCCGGACTCGCTGTTCCCGGGCACGTCCGAACCTACCGGGCACGCCCGGTCTCGTCTTTCCCGGGCATGCCCGCTCTCGCCTTTCCAGGGCTCGCCCAGAGCGCTCGGGCACGCCCAGCCTCGACTTGCCAGGCCGCGTCCAGGACGCCCGGGCATGTCCAGACTCGCCTTTCCAGGACTCGCCCTTGACACCCGGGCATGCCCGGTCTCGGTTTTCCCGGGCAAACGCCCGGGCATAAATGTGTATATATATTGCTGCCCGATAAACGGGCTGGTCAGAATACCTGAGCTGTTTTGTTTCAATAAAGCAACTCGGACGAATTCCGTCTTTGGTCGCGTCAATTCTTTCGACTCGCGTTGGAGCGCAGCTCCTTCACTGGTGACCTACCGACATGGACACGGCAGTGACTCTTAAACTGCCTACCTTCTGGGAGGATCACGCGGCTGTTTGGTTCGCCCAGGCGGACTCCCAGTTCGCCCTGCGAGGCATCACCGCGGACGACACCCGCTTCCACCATGTCGTGGCAGCGCTCGGTTCTGCCACCGCGGCCCGCGCTCTGAGCCTCCTCGAGCACCCGCCGGCTGCCGACAAGTATGACGCGCTGAATACGCTCCTCCTCGACGCTTTCGCCCTCTCACCGGCGGCATGCGCACGGCGCCTGCTTGACCTGCCCGAGCTCGGCGACACGCGCCCGTCCGAGCGCATGGACTATATGCTCTCGTTGCTCGGTGAGCACTCTCCAGATTTTCTGTTCCGCGAGCTGTTCCTTCGCCAGCTGCCTCACCCGGTACGCCTCGCCCTGGCTGGCACGTCGATCACCGATCCCCGCGCCCTTGCCAGGGAAGCCGATAAGATCTCCTCGACGGGCCAACACATCGGCGCGGCTACCTAGAGCCCGCCGTCGTGCGAGGCGATGCCCGAGCGCCCTGCGCGGTTGGAGGCCGAACTGCCGGTGCAACCGGCGGCCGCCACGCCGCGCCGACCGCTTCCGACACGACGGCCGGGGCCTCCACCTGACCAGGCGTGGTGTTATTACCACGCCAGGTTCGGACACAAGGCTCGGACGTGCCGACCCCCGTGCACTTTCGGCAAGTCGGGAAACGGCCGGGCCGGCGTTCATTCCCAGCCATGAGCGCTGGCCACTCGGGCAACTTGCTTTTTATTCGGGACAAAGCGTCCGGCGTTTCCTTTGTGACACCGGCGCCCAACTGAGCGTCATACCCGCCACCGAGCAGGACAGCCGGGACGCCGTTTGCGGCCCGTCTTTGGTCGCTGCTAATGGCTCGGCCATACGCACTTTCGGCCCGCGCGACGTCACCCTCTGCTTCGGCAGCCAGCGCTTTCAGTGGACCTTTGTGACCACCTGCGTCCCCATGGCTTTGCTGGGCGCCGACTTCCTCTGCGCGCACGGGCTACTGGTCGACATCAAACGTCGTCACCTTGTCAACGCCGAGACCTTCAGCTCCCTGGCGTGCACGATGAGCAGCTCCGCGCCAACCGAACTGGCATGCGCCCTCCCGACGGCGAACGAGTTCGCTCGCCTGCTCGCGGAATTCCCGGCCCTCACGCGGCCGACGTTTTCGGCCGTCGCAGTGCGGCATGGGATCAAGCACCACATACCCACTACAGGCCCACCGGTCTATGCCAGGGCCCGCCGCCTCGACCCGGCCAAGCTCGCCGTGGCAAAGGCCGAGTTCGATGCGTTGGAGCACCTCAGCATCGTGCGGCGCTCCAATAGCGCGTGGGCCTCACCACTGCACATCGTGCCAAAGCCGGGGGGCGGATGGCGCCCGTGAGGTGACTACCACCGCCTCAACGACGCTACCACCCCCGACAGGTACCCGATCCCGCACATCCAGGAATTTTCTGCCCGTTTGGCGGGACGGGTCATATTTTCCAAAATTGACCTGATACGGGGATACCATCAGGTACCTGTCCGGGCGGTCGACGTCCCGAAGACGGCCGTCATCACGCTGTTCGGCCTGTTCGAATTTTTGAGGATGCCGTTTGGCCTCAACAACGCGGCCCAGGCGTTCCAGCGCTTAATGGACGGCGTGCTGCGCGACCTGCCATTTCTTTTCGTCTATCTGGACGACATCCTCGTCGCCAGCACGTCCCGCGCCAAGCACCTCCTCCACCTCCGAACACTGTTCGGTCGCCTCAGCGAGCACGGCTTAATTGTCAACCCGGCCAAATGCCCCTTCGGCACGATGACTGTTGACTTTTTGGGCCACCGCATCACCAAGACCGGGACTGTGCCGCTGCCGACCAAGGTCGAGGCCATCACCACGTTCCCACGTCCCCGTTCCATCAAGGCCCTACATGAGTTCCTCGGCATGGTGAATTTTTATCACCGATTTGTGCCCCGCGCTGCTCAGCTCATGCGGCCCCTTTACGAGGCCCTCTGGGGCAAGTCGGCCAAGCATGACATCATTTGGTCCGTTGCCATGGACGCGGCCTTCGCGAGCGCAAAACGGGCCCTCGCCGACGCAACGCTGCTGGCTCACCCGGTGCTCAACGCGCCCATCGCCCTCACTACGGACGCCTCCAACTACGCGGTGGGCGCCGTCCATGAACAATGGGTGGACGGGGTTTGGCAGCCACTCGCTTTTTTCAGCTGGCAGCTCCGGCTGAACGAGTTAAAATACAGCACGTTCGACCGTGAGATGCTCGGTCTATTCCTGGTCGTTCGCCATTTCCGACACCTCCTGGAGGGCCGCCCGTTCACGGCCTTCGTCGACCACAAGCCGTTGGTCTATGCAATGGCCAAAGTCACGGAGCCGTGGTCGGCCCGCCAGCAGCGCCACCTCTCCACCGTGTCGGAATTCACCACAGACATCCGGCACGTCGCCGGCAAAGACAACGCCGTGGCCGACTGTCTTTCTCGGGCCAGCGCTAACGCGGTCCACCTCGGCATGGACTTCGCGCTCATGGCGGCCGACCAGACCACCGACACCTCGGTGCAGGCCCTCCGGGCGGCGGACACGGGCCTCCGCCTGGCCGACATCCCCTTCGTGGGCACCGTCCTGCTCTGCGACGTCTCCCAGGGCCAGCCTCGCCCCATCGTGCCCGTTTCCTGGCAGCGCCGCATCTTCGCCTCCATCCACGGCCTTTCTCACCCGGGCCGGAAAGCTTCTCAGAAGCTGGTGTCAGCGCATTTCGTCTGGCACGGCCTTCGACGGAACGTCCGCGACTGGGCCAACGCCTGCACGGCCTGCCAGCGGGCCAAGGTCCACCGCCACACCCAGGCCCCACTAGCACCTTTCACCGTGCCTGCACGACGTTTCGACCACGTCCACGTGGACCTGGTGGGTCCCCTGCCCCCATCGCGGGGGTTCACCCACCTGCTCACCATGGTGGACAGGACCACCAGGTAGCCAGAGACCGTGCCCCTCACCTCCACCACCACCACCGACGTGGCGCAGGCGTTCATCGCCACCTGGGTCGTGTGCTTCGGCGCACCGGCGGACATCTCGTCCGACCGCGGCCCACAGTTCACGTCCGAACTTTGGGGCGCGGTCGCCCACTCGTTGGGGGTCACTCTGCACCGCACCACGGCCTACCACCCCCAAGCCAATGGGTTGTGCGAGCGGTTCCACCGCTCCATGAAGGCCGCACTCATGGCCGGCCTTTAGGACGATGGTTGGACCGACCGGCTGCCGTGGGTCCTTTTGGGCCTCCGCGCGGCCCCCAAGGAGGACCTCCGGGCGTCCGGCGCCGAGCTCGTCTACGGCCAGCCGCTCCGCGTCCCGGGCGAGTTCGTGCCCGACGCTACCAGTCCCCGGTACGCCGCACACCAGCGCTCGGACCTCCAGGAGGCTGCCCGCCGATTTGCCCCCGTGCCAACGTCCCGCCACGGTGGCCCTCAGTCCTACGTCCCCCCGGCGCTTCGCACAGCGGAGTACGTCTTTGTGCGTCATGACGCGCACCGGGGGCCACTCCGGCCGCCGTACGACGGGCCCTTCCGGGTCCTGCGACGGGGCGACAAGTCCTTCGTCGTCGACGTCGGCGGCCGGTCGGACCGGATCTCTGTGGACCGCCTCAAACCGGCGCACGTGGACGTCGACCGACCACCACGGTTGGCCCTTCCTCCGCGGCGAGGCCGCCCCCCGTCTACAGTTCCCCCCGCTCGACCACCCACCACCGGATCGGACCCCCCCCCCCACGACCCTCCAGGGGTCGCTTCGGCCGGGTCATCCGGACCCCCCTTAAATTGACCCTGCTGGTGCAGGTCGATTCTGGAGGGGCGTGTGTAGCGGTTCCCGCTGAATGTACACAATCGCCTTGCACCTGCCAGGACGCGGCCAGGGCGCGATCGCCATGCCGGGCTCGTCGGGACGGACCCAGACGCGCCTCTCCTGGGCATGCCCGGACTCGCTGTTCCCGGGCACGCCCAAACCTCCCGGGCACGCCCGGTCTCGTCTTTCCCGGGCATGCCCGCTCTCGCCTTTCCAGGGCTTGCCCAGAGCGCCCGGGCACGCCCAGCCTCGACTTGCCAGGCCGCGTCCAGGACGCCCGGGCATGTCCAGACTCGCCTTTCCAGGGCTCGCCCAGAGCGTCCGGGCATGCCCGCTCTCGCCTTTCCAGGGCTCACCCAGAGCGCTCGGGCATGCCCAGCCTCGACTTGCCAGGCCGCGTCCAGGACGCCCGGGCATGTCCAGACTCGCCTTTCCAGGACTCGCCCTTGACACCCGGGCATGCCCGGTCTCGGTTTTCCCGGGCAAACGCCCGGGCATAAATGTGTATATATATTGCTGCCCGATAAACGGGCTGGTCAGAATACCTGAGCTGTTTTGTTTCAATAAAGCAACTCGGACGAATTCCGTCTTTGGTCGCGTCAATTCTTTCGACTCGCGTTGGAGCGCAGCTCCTTCAGTATCATCTTTAATAAACAACTTGATTGAAGGAGAGTCCTGAACTTACTTCAGTATGTGCTCCACCGAGTTCCATTCTCGTTTTTACTTCATTTGTGCACAACTAACTATTCTTTCACAATTCTTCCATAATTGCACCATGTGATACAATAAACCTACTCGGTATTACCCTAACTTCAAATCTATCCTGGAATCCACACATTACACAACGGATTATCCAGTTGATTGTTGCAAGCACGCCCACATGATGATTTTCAAAAGCATATGCTCGACCAGGAGGTCGGGTACGACATGGACCTTGTTTTAAGTGAGGGACGCAAGTACGAAGCAATGGTAATCGGAAAGCAGGCCATCCAGAAGATGGAAGACCCTTCATCGTCTGTGAATGCCATGACACATCGACAAAGGTGCAAAAAGTGTGGACTATCACATCCACCACGGAACTGCCCAGCATACAATGATTATTGTAAGTATTGTGGTGAACTGGGACACTGTGCCCGTTGTTGTGAAAATCCCAAACGCTGATGGACACGAGTGGAGCCACCGTTCTGCCAGGGGTGGAAGAGGCCGTCACGTCAGCAGAAGCAAGTTGAGAGGTATGTTTCAGGGAAGAAACAACAATGGGACTTCGGTGAATGAAGTGTCGGTGTATTTTACTGAAGGTGATGATGACAGTTACGAAAGTGACACTGACACATATGAACACACCAACCCGATCATGTGATCAGGGTATCCGCACTGTGCATGAAGGAGATGAGGGATGAAGTGTACACATTGTTAAACATTGTATGCCCTGACATGAAAGGTGTATACAAACTGCAGTTGAAAGTGGATACAGGTGCGTCAGGGAATACTTTGCCAACGCGTATTGTGAAGTACATGTGTCGAAACAAATGGATGTCAAAACACACGACAACATCGTCGAGGTATCCACGCAGTAATGGATTGGTTGAGAGACAAGTTCAAACAGTGAAGAACATGATCAAAAAGTGCATTAGATCAGGGAGTGACAGATATTGCACTACAACACCTGAAGTGCACACCTGTAGATTCCCACCTCCCCAAATCCAAGCGAAATGCTGTTCAACCGGCCCACACTCACCAACCTACCAAGCCGTCTGTTGGTTCCTGCACAACAAAGGCATCAGGACATTCAGGAACCATTGAAGGAACGTGGAGACCGGATGGCGAAGCAATGCAACAGAACAGCCAGGCCGGAATTACCTGAATTGGCTATTGGACATCAGGTTCGGATTCTGAACAAGGACACGCACCAATGGTACCCCGGGAAAGCTGTAGCTCGCTGTGAAGAACCCCGTTCGTACATAGTACAGACGCCGAACGGGACGCGTCTTCATAGAACCAGGACACACTTGCGTGAACTTCATCCATCCGATTGTGGCGCCAATTGGAAGGACGAACCGACCCAACCAACACATCAAAGTCCACCAACTGCTCGACTTCCATTTCAACAATGACGCCTCAGCAATGGAAACTAACGGCTGCTCCAGCTCCAAGGATGACAAGAGTGCCGAGACAACAAGGCCGGACAAGAAGTCTGAGACAACAAGGCCGAGACAACTAGGCCGAGACAACTAGGCCGAAACAACAAGGCCGAAACAACAAGGCCGAGACAACAAGGCCGAGACAACAAGGCCGGACAACAAGGCCGAGACAACTAGGCCGAAACAACAAGGCCGGACAACAAGGCCGAGACAACTAGGCCGAAACAACAAGGCCGGACAACAAGGCCGGACAACAAGGCCAGACAACAAGGCCGAGACAACAAGGCCGGACAAGGCCGAGACAAGGCCGGACAACAAGGCCGAGACAACAAGGCCGGACAACAAGGCCGAGACAAGGCCGGACAACAAGGCCGAGACGAGAAGGCCGGGACAACAAGGCCGAGACAACTAGGCCGAGACAACAAGGCCGGACAAGGCCGGACAACAAGGCCGGACAACAAGGCCGAGACAACAAGGCCGAGACAACAAGGCCAAGACAACAAGGCCGAACAACAAGGCCGAGACGAGGCCGGACAACAAGGCCGAGACGAGGCCGGACAACTCTCCATACTCGACCAGATCAGACCGTGTGATTCAAAAACCATTGAGATATTGTGATGGTGAATAACGACCATCAGAAATCAGCCCTTGTAATGTTAGTGCAGAGACAATGCGTTGATTGAAATGGCGGACATTGGAATGATTCTGTGTTGTCTGTGTTTGAATGTATCTGTGTTTGAATGATTCTGTGTTTTCTGTGTTTGAATGATTCTGTGTTTTCTGTGTTTGAATGATTCTGTGTTTTCTGTGTTTGAATGATTCTGTGTTTTCTGTGTTTGAATGATTCTGTGTTTTCTGTGTTTGAATGATTCTGTGTTTTAGCTAATCATACTGAGCATTAATTACATTTTGGTTAAGAGTTATAACAGTAACAGCAGATCCCATCTATGTGTGGGTCAAGTTGTGTCTGATTGAGTTTATTATTGTACCCCGTCGCATCGCGGAGTGAAAGGGGGACTATGGTTTTCCCCTCCGTCCGTGTGTCCGTCCGTCCGTCCGTGCGTGCATACGTGCGTGTACGTGCATGCGTGCCTAAGCGAAGGACCGCATTCGAATTTGGTGTGTGGATGCAACCCACGTCAAAATCCAAGATGGCCGCCGCCATGTATGTCTGACGTTATGAATGTCTGAACCTTGTGAGCGGAATATCTTGAAAAACAAGCATTCTGAGTATTGCGCTGCAATACATGTCCCCTACCAAAAGTTCAAAGTGCCATAACTTTGTCCAAAATGATCGAATATGCAAATTTATGCACGGTTGATGCTGGTTTTCAAACTTGATCTGAGGTATGCTGAGACACGTGTGTCATGCCTCGCCTCGTTGATAAGCCCACAAGGTCGCTCCGTGGAGCGGCCTGCACGTATTGCACTGTGTGAATTATATAAATTATTACCAACTCACGGTCTGACGTACTAGCAATTCAAGAGATATCCATTAAAAAAAAATTTTTTCGTTTAATAAACGATATCTGCCAAACCACGTGCCCTATCACAAATTCCAAAAGGACATTTTAGTGCTGAACAGATCTGTGAAGTTTCCCCTCGATTGGATCAAAAATGAGGGAGGAGCTCGGTTTTAAAGGTTCATGCTTAAAAACGTCATAACTCTGCAACCATGTGACGCATGACATCATGCTCGTTGACTTTTTTGTTCGTCACGGGTATGCGATTCTGCCTGCAAAGTTTGGCCTCAATCTCTTCAGCCGTTGCAGAGAAAAAGGGGTTTTCGTGTTTTCACGAAAAACAATATGGCGACCGAACCACGTGACCTGTGACGTCATAATTACCATTAGAATATTCTACAGACCGAGTCCATCATATGGTGAAAATTTTTATCTCAATCGGTCCTATTATTGCAGAGAAATTGTTTTTTAAAGGAAATTAAAACTTAAAATGGCACTGAGTTAAGGATCATCAGAATTACCAAAGTTCAAAGTGCCATAACTTTGTTAAAAATGATCGAAACGTCGTGAAGTTCGAACTTGACCTATAACTTATCATGAAGAAACCATGTGCCAAGTTTGAAATCATTAGCTTTAAGCGTTTGGAGAAAAGGTCCGGAAAACTGTTCTTTGCGTGACGGACTGTCGGACTGACGGACTGACAGACGGAGGGACGGCGTGCAAACCTAGTCCCCTCCGCTGTACACCGGTAGGGGACTAATAAGCGAAGTCCCAACTTCTAATTTGGTGTGTGGGTGTATCTAGGCAAAAGGAAGAACCCTATTGAAAATTGGGTCGCCACATCAAAATCCAAGATGGCCGCCGCCATGTATGTCTGAACCTTGTGAGCGAAATATCTTGAAAAACAAGCATTCTGAGTATTGCGCTGCAATACATGTCCCCTACCAAAGTTCAAAGTGCCATAACTTTGTCAAAAATGATCGAATATGCAAATTTATGCACGGTTGATGCTGGTTTTCAAACTTGATCTGAGGTATGCTGAGACACGTGTGTCATGCCTCGCCTCGTTGATAAGCCCGCATGGTCGCTCCGTGGAGCGGCCTGCACGTATTGCACTGTGTGAATTATATAAATTATTACCAACTCACGGTCTGAGGTACTTGCGATTCAAGAGATATCCATTTTTTTATGGCACATTGGAGAAGCCAATGCGAGGTTTCTTCTTCCTCAGCTTGTCACAACTCTGTCAAATGCGATCGAGTTAAAAAAGTCAGAATTTGACCAAATCTGTTTTATTCGTTTGTTAATATACATCAGCTATTGACAAATCTTAAATTAGAATTTGATTTGAGGTTAAAATGACCGTGACAGGTCGTGTCCAACGATGCTTTCAATCTGTACATGTGATAAATAATTAAATCCGCACACTTGACGCCTCTTCTTCTTCACGCAATAACAACTTATAGCTTCCAGACCATACATCCAATCAACGTGAAATTTTGTACACTTGTTACGCTTCATGACTTATACTATAGTTTGAAGTTTCACGTCGATCAATAAAGCAATTCAAGAGATATCCATTTTAAAAATATTTTCGTTTACTGAACGATAGCTGCCAAACCACGTGAGCTATCGCAAATTCCAAAAGGACATTTTAGTAGACTGACATGCGGAACAGATCTGTGAAGTTTCCCCTCCAATGGATCAACAATGAGGGAGGGGCTCGGTTTTAAAGGTTCATGCTTAAAAACGTCATAACTCTGAAACCATGTGACGCATGACGTCATTCCGGCTGACTTTTTTGTTCGTCATGGGTATGCGATTTTGCCTGCGACATTTGGCATCGATCTGTTCAGCCGTTGCAGAGAAACAGGGGTTTTTGTGTTTTCACGAAAAACAATATGGCGCCAGAACCACGTGACCTGTGACGTCATAATTACCATTAAAATATTCTACAGACCGAGTCCCTCCTATGGTGAAAATTTGATCTCAATCGGTCCTATTATTGCAGAGAAAATCTTTTTTAAAGGAAATTTAAACTTAAAATGGCACTGAGTTAAGGATCATCAGAATTATCAGAATTCCCAAAGTTCAAAGTGCCATAACATTGTCAAAAATGATCGAAACGTCGTGAAGTTCGAACTTGACCTGTAACTTATCATGAGGAAACGATGTGCCAAGGTTGAAATCATTAGCATTAAGCGTTTAGAAAAAAAGTCCGGAAAACTGTTCTTTGCGTGACGGACTGACAGACTGACAGACTGAAGGACTGACGGACTGACGGACGGAGGGACGGCGTGAAAACCTATAGTCCCCTCCGGTGTACACCGGTAGGGGACTAATAAGCGAAGTACCAACTTCTAATCTGGTGTGTGGGTGTATCGAGGCATAAGGAAGAACGCGATTGAAAATTGGGTCGCCACGTCAAAATCCAAGATGGCCACCTCCATGCATGTCTGAACCTTGTGATCGAAATATCATATCACAGCATGTCTTCTGCGTCTTCCACTTTGTCAACTCACATCATTTCCCCGACGGGGGACCTAGGCGTAACGCTTGTTATGATTTAGTTTAATAGTGTACTGTTGCATACAAACATAATAAATTCAATGAAAGGGAGATGTTGTGATTGGTACTGCGAACTGCGTGGTGACGTCTGGGGAGGCGTGGCTTCGGTGGTCGCTGGGCTGCTGGCGGCACGCCATGATGGCCGTGTGCTCTGTGAGAGCTTTGGTGTCGTCTTCAATAAACCACTTGATTGAAGGAGATTCCTGAACTTATTACATGCTGTCCTTGGAAGAAACCCGTCTCCTCGTCCTTTCGTTCATCCATACAGCCACAAACATAAATCGGGTGTTACGGTAATTTGCCTGACGGAACGTAACGTTGATAATCGAGCATTCTGACGTGATTATTGTGCGTTCTGACGTGATTATTGCACATTCTGACGGGATTATTGTGCATTCTGACAGGATTATTGTGCATTCTGACGGGATTATTGTGCATTCTGACGTGATTATTGTGCATTCTGACGGGACTATTGTGCATTCTGACGGGATTATTGTGCATTCTGACGGGATTATTGTGCGTTCTGACAGGATTATTGTGCATTCTGACGGGATTATTATGCATTCTGACGTGATTATTGTGCATTCTGACGGGATTATTGCGCATTCTGACGGGATTATTGCGCGTTCTGACGTAATTATTGTGCATTCTGACGGGATTATTGCGCATTCTGACGCGATTATTGCGCATTCTGACGGGATTATTGTGCATTCTGACGGGATTATTGTGCGTTCTGACGGGATTATTGTGCGTTCTGACGGGATTATTGTGCGTTCTGACGGGATTATTGTGCGTTCTGACGGGATTATTGTGCGTTCTGACGGGATTATTGTGCGTTCTGACTAGATTATTGTGCATTCTGACGGGATTATTGCGCATTCTGACGGGATTATTGCGCATTCTGACGGGATTATTGCGCGTTCTGACTGGATTATTGCGCGTTCTGACGGGATTATTGTGCATTCTGACGGGATTATTGCGCATTCTGACGGGATTATTGCGCATTCTGACGGGATTATTGTGCGTTCTGACGTGATTATTGTGCATTCTGACGGGATTATTGCGCATTCTGACGGGATTATTGCGCATTCTGACGCGATTATTGCGCATTCTGACGGGATTATTGTGCATTCTGACGGGATTATTGTGCGTTCTGACGGGATTATTGTGCGTTCTGACGGGATTATTGTGCGTTCTGACTAGATTATTGTGCATTCTGACGGGATTATTGTGCATTCTGAGGTGATTATTGTGCGTTCTGAGGTGATTATTGTGCGTTCTGACGGGATTATTGTGCGTTCTGACGGGATTATTGTGCGTTCTGACAGGATTATTGTGCGTTCTGACAGGATTATTGTGCATTCTGACGTGAATATTGTGCATTCTGACGGGATTATTGTGCATTCTGACAGGATTATTGTGCGTTCTGACGGGATTATTGTGCGTTCTGACGGGATTATTGTGCATTCTGACGGGATTATTGTGCATTCTGACGGGATTATTGTGCATTCTGACGTGATTATTGTGCGTTCTGACAGGATAATTGTGTGTTCTGACGGGATTGTTGTGCATTCTGACGGGATTATTGTGCGTTCTGACGGGATTATTGTGCGTTCTGATGGGATTATTGTGCGTTCTGGCAGGATTATTGTGCGTTCTGACGGGATTATTGTGCGTTCTCACAGGATTACTGTGCGTTCTGACGGGATTACTGTGCATTCTGACGGGATTATTGTGCGTTCTGACGGGATTATTGTGCGTTCTGACGGGATTATTGTGCGTTCTGACGGGATTATTGTGCGTTCTAACAGGATTATTGTGCGTTCTGACATGGTTACAGTGCGTTCTGACGGGATTATTGTGCGTTCTGATGGGATTATTGTGCGTTCTGACGGGATTGCTGTGCGTTCTGACGGGATTGTTGTGCGTTCTGACGGGATTGTTGTGCGTTCTGACGGGATTCTTGTGCGTTCTGACGGGATTATTGTGCGTTCTGACGGGATTGTTGTGCATTCTGACAGGATTGTTGTGCGTTCTGACGGGATTGTTGTGCGTTCTGAAGTGGTTACAGTGCGTTCTGACGTGGTTACAGTGTGTTCTGACGTGGTTACACTGCGTTCTGACGTGATTACTGTGCGTTCTGACGGGATTATTGTGCATTCTGACGTGATTATTGTGCGTTCTGACAGGATTCTTGTGCGTTCTGACGGGATTATTGTGCGTTCTGATGGGATTATTGTGCGTTCTGACGGGATTATTGTGCGTTCTGACGTGGTTACAGTGCGTTCTGACAGGATTATTGTGCGTTCTGACGGGATTATTGTGTGTTCTGACGGGATTATTGTGCGTACTGACATGATTATTGTGCGTTCTGACGGGATTATTGTGCCTTCTGACAGTATTATTGTGCGTTCTGACGTGATTGTGCATTCTGATGGGATTATTGTGCGTTCTGACACGATTATTGTGCGTTCTGACAGGATTATTGTGCGTTCTGACAGGATTATTGTGCGTTCTGACAGGATTATTGTGCGTTCTGACATGGTTACAATGTGTTCTGACGGGATTATAGCGCGTTCTGACATGGTACAGTGCGTTCTGATGGGATTATTGTGCGTTCTGACGGGATTATTGTGCGTTCTGATGGGATTATTGTGCATTCTGATGGGATTATTGTGCTTTCTGATGGGATTATTGTGCGTTCTGACGTGATTATTGTGCGTTCTGACGGGATTACTGTGCATTCTGAAGTGATTACTGTGCGTTCTGACGTGATTACTGTGCGTTCTGATGGGATTATTGTGCGTTCTGATGGGATTATTGTGTGTTCTGATGGGATTATTGTGCGTTCTGACGGGATTATTGTGCGTTCTGACGGGATTATTGTGCGTTCTGACGGGATTATTGTGCGTTCTGACGGGATTATTGTGCGTTCTGACGGGATTATTGTGCGTTCTGACTGGATTATTGTGCGTTCTGACGGGATTATTGTGCATTGTGATGGGATTATTGTGTGTTCTGTCGGGATTATTGTGCGTTCTGATGGGATTATTGTGCGTTCTGATGGGATTATTGTGTGTTCTGGCAGGATTATTGTGCGTTCTGATGGGATTATTGTGCGTTCTCACAGGATTACTGTGCGTTCTGACGGGATTACTGTGCGTTCTGATGGGATTATTGTGCGTTCTGACAGGATTATTGTGCGTTCTGACGGGATTATTGTGCGTTCTGATGGGATTATTGTGCGTTCTGACGGGATTATTGTGCGTTCTGACGGGATTATTGTGCATTCTAACAGGATTATTGTGCGTTCTGACGTGGTTACAGTGCGTTCTGACGGGATTATTGTGCGTTCTGACGGGATTATTGTGCGTTCTGACGGGATTGTTGTGCGTTCTGATGGGATTGTTGTGCGTTCTGACGGGATTGTTGTGCGTTCTGACGGGATTATTGTGCGTTCTGACGGGATTATTGTGCGTTCTGACAGGATTGTTGTGCGTTCTGACGGGATTGTTGTGCGTTCTGATGGGATTGTTGTGCGTTCTGAAGTGGTTACAGTGCGTTCAGACGTGGTTACAGTGCGTTCTGACGTGGTTACACTGCGTTCTGACGTGATTACTGTGCGCTCTGACAGGATTATTGTGCATTCTGATGTGATTATTGTGCGTTCTGACAGGATTCTGGTGCGTTCTGACGGGATTACTGTGCGTTCTGATGGGATTACTGTGCGTTCTGATGGGATTATTGTGCATTCTGACGGGATTATTGTGCGTTCTGACGTGGTTACAGTGCGTTCTGACAGATTTATTGTGCGTTCTGATGGGATTATTGTGTGTTCTGACGGGATTATTGTGCGTACTGACATGATTATTGTGCGTTCTGACGGGATTATTGTGCCTTCTGACAGTATTATTGTGCGTTCTGACGTGATTGTGCATTCTGATGGGATTATTGTGCATTCTGAGGGGATTATTGTGTGTTCTGACGGGATTATTGTGCGTTCTGACGGGATTATTGTGCATTCTGACAGGATTATTGTGCGTTCTGACAGGATTATTGTGCGTTCTGACAGGATTATTGTGCGTTCTGACATGGTTACAATGTGTTCTGACGGGATTATAGCGCGTTCTGACATGGTACAGTGCGTTCTGATGGGATTATTGTGCGTTCTGACGGGATTATTGTGCGTTCTGATGGGATTATTGTGCGTTCTGATGGGATTATTGTTCTTTCTGATGGGATTATTGTGCGTTCTGACGTGATTATTGTGCGTTCTGACGGGATTACTGTGCGTTCTGATGGGATTATTGTGCGTTCTGATGGGATTATTGTGCGTTCTGACGGGATTATTGTGCGTTCTGACGGGATTATTGTGCGTTCTGACGGGATTATTGTGCGTTCTGATGGGATTATTGTGCATTCTGAAGGGATTATTATGCGTTCTAACAGGATTATTGTGCGTTCTGACATGGTTACAGTGCGTTCTGACGGGATTATTGTGCGTTCTGATGGGATTATTGTGCGTTCTGACGTGATTATTGTGCGTTCTGACGGGATTACTGTGCGTTCTGACGTGATTACTGTGCGTTCTGACGTGATTACTGTGCGTTCTGATGGGATTATTGTGCGTTCTGATGGGATTATTGTGCGTTCTGATGGGATTATTGTGCGTTCTGACGGGATTATTGTGCGTTCTGACGGGATTATTGTGCGTTCTGATGGGATTATTGTGCATTCTGAAGGGATTATTGTGCGTTCTAACAGGATTATTGTGCGTTCTGACGTGGTTACAGTGCGTTCTGATGGGATTATTGTGCGTTCTGACGGGATTATTGTGCGTTCTGATGTGGTTACAGTGCGTTCTGATGGGATTATTGTGCGTTCTGACGGGATTATTGTGCGTTCTGACGGGATTATTGTGCGTTCTGACGGGATTATTGTGCGTTCTGATGGGATTATTGTGCGTTCTGATGGGATTATTGTGCGTTCTGACGGGATTATTGTGCATTCTGACGGGATTATTGTGCGTTCTGACTGGATTATTGTGCGTTCTGACGGGATTATTGTGCGTTGTGATGGGATTATTGTGCGTTCTGTCGGGATTATTGTGCGTTCTGATGGGATTATTGTGCGTTCTGACGGGATTATTGTGTGTTCTGGCAGGATTATTGTGCGTTCTGATGGGATTATTGTGCGTTCTCACAGGATTACTGTGCGTTCTGACGGGATTACTGTGCGTTCTGACGGGATTATTGTGCGTTCTGACGGGATTATTGTGCGTTCTGATGGGATTATTGTGCGTTCTGACGGGATTATTGTGCGTTCTGACGGGATTGTTGTGCGTTCTGACGGGATTGTTGTGCGTTCTGACGGGATTGTTGTGCGTTCTGACGGGATTGTTGTGCGTTCTGACGGGATTATTGTGCGTTCTGACGGGATTATTGTGCGTTCTGACGGGATTGTTGTGCGTTCTGACGGGATTGTTGTGCGTTCTGATGGGATTGTTGTGCGTTCTGAAGTGGTTACAGTGCGTTCAGACGTGGTTACAGTGCGTTCTGACGTGGTTACACTGTGTTCTGACGTGATAACTGTGCGCTCTGACAGGATTATTGTGCATTCTGACGTGATTATTGTGCGTTCTGACAGGATTCTAGTGCGTTCTGACGGGTTTACTGTGCATTCTGATGGGATTACTGTGCGTTCTGATGGGATTATTGTGCATTCTGATGGGATTATTGTGCGTTGTGACGTGGTTACAGTGCGTTCTGACAGGATTATTGTGCGTTCTGACAGGATTATTGTGTGTTCTGACGGGATTATTGTGCGTACTGACATGATCATTGTGCGTTCTGACGGGATTATTGTGCCTTCTGACAGTATTATTGTGCATTCTGACGTGATTGTGCATTCTGATGGGATTATTGTGCATTCTGAGGGGATTATTGTGTGTTCTGACGGGATTATTGTGCGTTCTGACGGGATTATTGTGCGTTCTGACAGGATTATTGTGCGTTCTGACAGGATTATTGTGCGTTCTGACAGGATTATTGTGCGTTCTGACAGGATTATTGTGCGTTCTGACATGGTTACAATGTGTTCTGACGGGATTATAGCGCGTTCTGACATGGTACAGTGCATTCTGATGGGATTATTGTGCGTTCTGACGGGATTATTGTGCGTTCTGATGGGATTATTGTGCGTTCTGATGGGATTATTGTTCTTTCTGATGGGATTATTGTGCATTCTGACGTGATTATTGTGCGTTCTGACGGGATTACTGTGCGTTCTGACGTGATTACTGTGCGTTCTGATGGGATTATTGTGCGTTCTGATGGGATTATTGTGCGTTCTGACGGGATTATTGTGCGTTCTGACGGGATTATTGTGCGTTCTGACGGGATTATTGTGCGTTCTGATGGGATTATTGTGCATTCTGAAGGGATTATTGTGCGTTCTAACAGGATTATTGTGCGTTCTGACATGGTTACAGTGCGTTCTGACGGGATTATTGTGCGTTCTGACGGGATTATTGTGCGTTCTGACGGGATTATTGTGCGTTCTGACGGGATTATTGTGCGTTCTGACGGGATTATTGTGTGTTCTGATGTGGTTACAGTGCGTTCTGACGGGATTATTGTGCATTCTGACGGGATTATTGTGCGTTCTGACGGGATTATTGTGTGTTCTGACGGGATTATTGTGCGTTCTGACGGGATTATTGTGCGTTCTGACGGGATTATTGTGCGTTCTGATGGGATTATTGTGCGTTCTGACGGGATTATTGTGCGTTCTGACTGGATTATTGTGCGTTCTGACGGGATTATTGTGCGTTCTGACGGGATTATTGTGTGTTCTGTCGGGATTATTGTGCGTTCTGATGGGATTATTGTGCGTTCTGACGGGATTATTGTGTGTTCTGGAAGGATTATTGTGCGTTCTGACGGGATTATTGTGCGTTCTCACAGGATTACTGTGCGTTCTGACGGGATTACTGTGCGTTTTGACGGGATTATTGTGCGTTCTGACGGGATTATTGTGCGTTCTGACAGGATTATTGTGCGTTCTGACGGGATTATTGTGCGTTCTGATGGGATTATTGTGCGTTCTGACGGGATTATTGTGCGTTCTGACGGGATTATTGTGCGTTCTAACAGGATTATTGTGCGTTCTGACGTGGTTACAGTGCGTTCTGACGGGATTATTGTGCGTTCTGACGGGATTATTGTGCGTTCTGACGGGATTGTTGTGCGTTCTGACGGGATTGTTGTGCGTTCTGACGGGATTGTTGTGCGTTCTGACGGGATTATTGTGCGTTCTGACGGGATTATTGTGCGTTCTGACGGGATTGTTGTGCGTTCTGACGGGATTGTTGTGCATTCTGATGGGATTGTTGTGTGTTCTGACGTGGTTACAGTGCGTTCTGACGTGGTTACAGTGCGTTCTGACGTGATTACTGTGCGTTCTGACGGGATTATTGTGCATTCTGACGTGATTATTGTGCGTTCTGACAGGATTATTGTGCGTTCTGACGGGATTATTGTGCGTTCTGGTGGGATTATTGTGCGTTCTGACGGGATTATTGTGCGTTCTGATGTGGTTACAGTGCGTTCTGACGTGGTTACAGTGCGTTCTGACAGGATTATTGTGCATTCTGATGGGATTATTGTGTGTTCTGACGGGATTATTGTGCGTACTGACATGATTATTGTGCGTTCTGACGGGATTATTGTGCCTTCTGACAGTATTATTGTGCGTTCTGACGTGATTGTGCGTTCTGATGCGATTATTGTGCATTCTGAGGGGATTATTGTGTGTTCTGACGGGATTATTGTGCGTTCTGACGGGATTATTGTGCGTTCTGACAGGATTATTGTGCGTTCTGACAGGATTATTTTGCGTTCTGACAGGATTATTGTGCGTTCTGACATGGTTACAATGTGTTCTGACGGGATTATAGTGCGTTCTGTTGTGGTACAGTGCGTTCTGATGGGATTATTGTGCGTTCTGACAGGATTATTGTGCGTTCTGATGGGATTATTGTGCGTTCTGACAGGATTATTGTGCGTTCTGACAGGATTATTGTGCGTTCTGACAGGATTATTGTGCGTTCTGACATGGTTACAATGTGTTCTGACGGGATTATTGTGCGTTCTGACGTGGTTACAGTGCGTTCTGACGTGGTTACAGTGTGTGCTGACGCGGTTGCAGTGCGTTCTGACGCGGTTACAGTGCGTTCTGACGCGGTTGCAGTGCGTTCTGACGCGGTTGCAGTGCGTTCTGACGCGGTTGCAGTGAGTTCTGACGTGTTATTGTGCGTTCTGACGTGGTTGCAGTGCGTTCTGACGTGTTATTGTGCGTTCTGACGTGTTATTATGCGTTCTGACGTGTTCCAGTGCGTTCTGACGTGTTATTCTGCGTTCTGACGTTCCGATTTGGAAAACGTGCATTTAAAGCACTCTAAAAGATGAACAGTCGGGTTGGGAAACGATTAAATTAAATGTGATTTAAAAAATTAACTCGACACATCTCACCACGTGTGTATCCCTGCAGACACACACATGACTGACTCACCCATGAACTGAAGAGGAAGTTGTTTGGTGCCACCACTCTGTGTCTGGCACTGGGCTGCATCCAGTGTCACAGCATTTAACTTATCTTCGAAAATCCAAATTGTTGGGGTGTGCAACCCCTGCACCCCATTGAATCCGCCTGTGACTTTGACTCTTGACAAAAAAAAATTTACATTCAATAGTCAAGTCATAAGTGGGTTTTTGTATGCGAAACACTCTTGCAGTTTTCATTGAGTTCAGGTTTCTTCTTCACAATGTCTGCAAGTCGTGACGTCATTTGTCACAGATGGGAGAAAGTGGGAAACCTGAGCACAAAGCCAACCTTCATCTCGAGCCACACATCTCTCTCTCTAACTCTGTCGTGGTCCTGACGTTGTGAATGTGGGGGTACACCATCCTGGATGTGGGGGATGTCTGGGTCGCTCCTGGGCTTGTTTGAGAGAACTGTCTGGGGCTATATAATAACAACAACCACCTTTAAAGATTGAAGATCTGCATAAAAACCACAAAAAACAGTAAACCATGCATAAATAAAACAAAACAATTAAAAGCATTAAAATTAATTGCTTTTTATTAAGTGTTGCGATGATTGGGGTTGGGTACAGTACATATTGCGTGTGGCAGGCTGTCCAGTTGAGGTTGAAATCTCAGAAGAGGAAATGGAGGCTGATTCGCTTGGGATATTTTCTGAAGAACTTCATAATGGAGACTTGAGTGGCTGCCTTAATTTACTGTTCCTAGACCTTGTAAAATTTTAGGACATTCTCTATCTCCCTTTTCACTTTAGAACTTCTCATGCAGTCGGGATCATGTTCATCAAAGATGGTCGTGGCTTCATCGACAAACTTGAAACCTTTAGCTATGACCTTATTCATGAGGGTTGTAACAGGCTCAACCACTCCAGGCACTTTATTCTGATTTCTCTTTGATGCACTCCTCCTCCGGACCCAAAATATCTTCATTGCTCAGCCCCTACCTTTGGGAGAAAAGCAAATCCTCAACATCATCTTTGTTGACCTCCTCAAATCCCACTTGCTGGGCCATGTCCATAATATGTTGCCTTGCTTTGCTGACTTCATCATTATTGAAACCTCTGAACTCAATCACAGCCTCAGGCCAGAGTTTCTTCCACGCTGCATTGATGCATTGATAAGTGACTTCATCCCAGGCATCGCTAGTGACATCAATTGCCATCTTGATGTTAAACTGGTGGCAGAATGTCTTGATGCTGAGCTCATCATCTGCATCAAATTCACTGATTAGCGGGGAGAAGGTTTGTCATAGGTAAAATAGGCCTTAAAAGTTGCTGTGACCCATTCGTCCATTAGCTGGATATGAGCGATGTGGTGTTAGGACAAAGAAACAGCACCTGACAGTTATCGGTCAGTTTCCGACTACGCCATGGTAAAGGTTCAAGAACTCAGAAATAAACGTAAAAGTTTATTCAAACAATACAATGACCAAACACACAGGCCCCAGGCTGCAGGCCATCACCGAGCCACTGACTCCATCCACGACGGAAATGGAACATGGTTGCATAATAAGTCATGTGTAATACCAAAGGGTTTTGCAGTTTCCAACACCCCCAAATTATTTGGGGGGTGGAGGGGGTTCCGTGATAAGTCTCACATTGTATAACTGTGGACTATCAGGGAAAAGTCAAATTTTCCAATTTTTGTGGGTTTTTTTTTTTTTTTTTGTACACAGAATCGAGGATCGCGAAAGAGCTAACATTTATCTCACAAACAAATCAAACAGACAAAGTATATAAAAAAGGGAGCGGCAGACAAGATGGGGAGAGAAGGGGAAGCACAAAAACCAACATTTGAGAGCAGGGACATCGGGAGATGTGTGGGAGGGAGAGGGCTTGGGGGGAGGAGGCATGGGAAGGGGGGTGGAGGGTGGGAGAAGTATAAAACACAAGGACATCAGGGACGTCCAGGAAAGAAGTTGGTATTTCAAAAAATAGGATTTGGGGTGAAATTAGCAGGGGTAGAAAAGATCAAGGTTTTGGATTGGGGAAGATAAGAGATGGTGGTGAACAGCTGTTTTAAAGACCTGGAGGGAGGAGTGGGATTGAAGAGAATGAGGGAGTTTGTTCCAGAGGCAGGAGAAAAGAGGAATGAAGGAGTGAAGGTGAGCAGAGAGTCTTGATTTTGGTAGTTTAACAATAAGAGGGTTGCAGGCAGATCTTGTGCGACCTGTATAAATATTTGGGGGACAGAGCCCAGAGAGAGCTGTGGGAGCAAGGCCGGAGAGGACTCGGTAGAAGACGGAAAGACCACAACCTGCCTGCGGTGAGTAAGTGAAAGGCCCTCGGAAATTGCTTCATCGCGGGAGATTCCAATGATTCTGAACGCGTTGGTTTCAACAGCGTGAAGACGAGCAAGGTGTGAGGCAGGAGCCCCAGCCCAGAGGGGAGAGCAGTATTCCATTGAGCTGCGGATGAAAGCCTTGTATGTGGTGAGGAGCTCAGGTGTGCCAAGGAAGGACTACGCACGACGGAGGATGCCCAGTCAGCGACTGGCTTTGGAGGCCAGATTTGAAATGTGGTTTTCCCAGGAAAGATCATGGCAGATAGTGAGACCCAAAAGCATGAGTGACAGAACTTCAAAGAGAGGATTATTCAGAAAGTGGATGGGAGGGTTGTCCAGTCGGTCTTTTCGGAGAGACATCGTAAGAGTGTGAGATTTGTCAGGATTGAAAGACATGTTCCACTTGTTTGACCAGTCTGTGATTTTGTCCAGGCCTGCAGAGAGTGAGGAGGCTGCAGACTGCCGATCCGAGGGATGAGGAATGGAGCAGCAGAGAGTGGAGTCATCAGCAAAGAGATAGAGAGGATTTTCAAGAGAGTCAGAGAGATCATTGATGAAGACCAGAAAAAGCACAGGGCCCAGAACACTGCCTTGGGGAACTCCAGCCTGAACAGGAAGAGGAGATGAGAGAAACCCATTCCCAGATGAGGGACACAAGATTTAGAGGCAAACACAGAGTTGAGGCATTCAGCTTTTTCACGTGCGGAGTCAGCTGTGTAGCCGTTTGAGGTGAGGGAGGGGATGGAGGGGGAACAAACACCAGAAGCAGATTTGACCAGACGCCACCAGGAGTTGGAAGAGGGAGACAGATAAGAGAGTTCGGTCTTGAAAATGGAGAGATATTGTTTCCTGGCACTCCTGAGGGTGGACACACACTTGTTCTTTGTGAAAGGAAATGAGATTTCCTTCAGTTTGATTTGCTTTCCAGGAGACGAAGGCAAGTTGTTTCTGGGCAACTGCCTCACCACAAGATTCAGTGTACCATGTACCATTTACCGGTGTGTACCCTGGTTTAGAATAGGTACACCGTATCCCTGCGTGTCGTAAGAGGTGACGAAGAGGGTTGGCGACAGGAAGGGCATCCGGCCATAAAAACATTGCCTCAAAAAAAGAGAACCATCACAATTACAATTACAACTGCATATGCGCAGGGTACAGCCCGAAGTGGAGATCAGTTTCTGAGGTTTGGGACATGGAATGTCAGGACAATGACAGGGAGATCAGGAGAAGTGGTGGAAGTATTGATCAGAAGAAGAGTGGACATATGTTGTGTGCAAGAGACGAGATGGAAGGGAAGTGGTGTGAGAATGGTGAACGGTAGACAGGGACAGAAATACAAGTTTGTGTGCCAAGGGTGCCCGGAGGGCGTAAATGGTGTTGGTGTCCTGTTTTCTGAGGAGTTTGTAGACAGTGTGGTGAGTGTGACTGGAGTGAGTGATAGGTTGATGATGGTGAAAATGATGATTCAAAAGCTCTTGGTGAACGTCATCTCGGGATATGCTCCGCAGGTTGGTCGGAGCAATGAAGAGAAGGACAAGTTCTGGTGTGCGATAGAGAAGCTGATGGAAAACGTGAAAGATGAGGAAGTTGTTGTGGTAGGAGGAGACCTAAATGGACATGTGGGAAGGAGTATGGACGATTTTGAGGGAGTTCATGGGGGTTATGGATATGGTGTGAGAAATGGAGAAGGTGAAAGGATTTTGGAGTTTGCTGATGGAGCTGATTTGTTGATTTGTAATACTCAGTTCCAGAAAGAGGATAATAAGCTTGTTACATACACGTCAGGTGGGTCGACGACAACCGTTGACTATCTGATGGTGCGTAGGCGAGATAGGGGGCACCTCCAGGACAAAAAGGTGATCCCGGGGGAGGAGGCTGTTTCACAGCACCACTTGGTTGTCTGCGACATAAGGGTGGAAGGTGCGAGGAGAGCTCGGCGGGTGACGTACCAAACGAGAATGAAGGTGTGGAGGTTGAAAGAGGTGACAGTAAGGGAGGCATTAAAAGAGAGGCTGAGTAGGGTAGAGGATGATGTGGTTGAGCTTGAAAGTGGTTGGATGTCAATGAAAGATAGTCTGTTGGGAGCCGTTGGTGAGGTATGTGGATGGACAAAAGGACCACTGAGGCACTCGGAAAAATGGTGGTGGGATGATGAAGTTGGAAAGAGGATTGACGAGAAGAGGAAGAAGTTCAAGGAGTGGCAGAAGGCGAAGGGTACGGGAGCAGAAAAAGCAGAGCAGGAAAGTTATAAGGCAGCCAAGAAGGCTGCAAAGAAAGAGGTAGCAAAGGCGCAGGAGGCATGTCGGAAAATGTTCGGGGAACACTTGGATTCGGAAGAGGGTCAGAGAGCGGTATTCAGGATTGAAAAGCAGACAGCGAAAGAGAGGTGTGATGGGGGTGAGTTGCTTGAAGAATGAAGTAGGACAAAACGTTGTGGACCCAGATGGAATTAAAGGAAGATGCAAAAGATATATGGAAATGCTGTTGAATACAGAGAATGAATGGGATGGCAACATAGAGAGTAACCCAGTTTTAGGACCGGCACAGAAGATAACTGAGAAGGAAGTTGAGGAAGCAATAAAAGCAATGAAGAGTAGAAAAGCGGGAGGGCCGACGGGAGTTGTGGGAGATCTGTTGAAGGCAGCAGGAAGTTGGGGTGTGAAGAGAATGACAGAGATCTGTAATCTGGTGGTGAAAGAAGGCCGCATTCCAGTGTTTGGGAACTGAGTACCCTCGTCCCTCTATACAAGGGGAAAGGTGACCCTCTGGAGTGTGGCTCGTACCGAGCGATAAAGTTATTTGAGCATGGAATTGAAGTTATTGTAACGGGTGTTGGAGAGGAGAATAAGGAAGAAGGTGAAGATTGACGAAATGCAGTTTGGATTTATGCCAGGAAGAGGAACTACAGACGCACTCTTTATTGTGAGGCAGTCGCAGGAGAAGTACATGGAGAAGAGGAAGAAGTTGTTTCTTGGGTTTGTTGATCTGGAGAAAGCATTCGATAGGGTTCCATGCGAAGTATTGACATGGGCATTGAGGAAGTTAGGAGTGGAGGAATGGTTGATCAGAGTAGTGATGGCAATATACAAAAGAGCGTGCACAGCTGTAAGGACGAAGGATGGGAACAGTGGTGAGTTTGAGGTGAAGTTGGGAGTGCATCAGGGGTCGGTACTAAGTCCACTACTATTTGTAGCTGTGATGGAGGTGCTGGCTCAGAACGTAAAGGAGGGTTTACCGTGGGAGTTGTTGTGTGCAGATGATCTGGTGTTGATTGCTGAAAGAATGGATGGACTGAAGGAAAAGATGAACAAGTGGAAGGAATGTATGGAGACAAAAGGTCTGAAGGTGAATATCGGAAAGACGAAGGTGATGGCAAGTGGTAAAGCATGTGGTGAGGTGGAAAGAACTGGGAAGAGGCCATGTGCTGTGTGCAGGAAGGGTGGCGGAGTGAACTCCATTCAATGTACAATGTGCGCTGAGTGGGTTCATCAAAAATGTAGTGGTCGGAGAGGGTCATTAACCAGTGTGGCAGCTACATTCAAATGTAAGGTGTGCACAGACGGAGCTGCAGATGGAGGAAATGTTGAGTTGGATCTTGGAGATGGCGTGAATCTGGAAGGTGTGAAAACATTTTGCTACCTCGGAGACATGCTGAATGGAGAAGATGGATCAGACTCGGCAATGGTTGCTGGAGTGAGATATGCATGGAAGAAGTTTCGGGAACTGAGTGGCGTGCTGATGAGGAGGGGAGTGTCGTTGGAGCTGAAGGTAAAGGTGTGTGCTGCATGTGTGAGAAGTGCTATGATTTATGGGAGCGAGACATGGGTAATGAATGTGGAGCAGCAACGAAGTCTGGAAAGGGTGGAAATGCGAATGGTTCGGTGGATGTGCGGAGTATCGTTGAGAGAGAGGAAGACAAATGATGAATTGTGAAAGATGATGGGAATAGAGCCTGTGATTGATGCTGTGAAGAGGAACAGGTTGAGATGGTTTGGTCATGTGTTGAGGAAGGATGAAAGTGACTGGTTGAGAAGAGTGATGGAAATGAATGTAGAAGGAAGTAGAGGACGAGGAAGACCGAGAAAGACTTGGCTCAAGATGGTGGAAGACGAAATGCGGGCAAGAGGGTTAACAAGGAGAGATGCAGAAAATAGGGCAAAATGGTGAAGATTGTCATGGGTACCGGAAGGCTAACCCCCGCTCGAGCAGGGAAAATGGCCTTAAAATGCATGTTTTGTTGTTGTTGTTGTATACATAGCTATATTGTGAGAAATCACCGGTGAAACCACCTGTTCTCACCCAGATTTGGTGCCCCGCCCACCGCGTGACGTGGCCTCCTTGGAGCCTCACGCGATCGGGAGGCGATTCAGCACGCGATTGGTGGAGGGTCAGAGAGCGCGGTCGCCATCTTATGCAACGGACGCGACTGGAAGGCTCCGAGTGGGAAATAGATAAAGGGATTTCCCTTAATCTTCACGACAGCCGCGTTGGGCTGATCGTTTACCGTTCTGTATTTTACGAGTGAGTAACTCCGGAAGAGAACGAGTGATTCCCGGATCTCGTGGATTGGAACCGTGAGTCAGATATTGCCTGCGTCGTGTTGGAGCTGCTGGCCGACCGTTCCTGCAGGCCTTGTGCGGTGTATTCCACTCTGTTACCCTCCGAGTCCCGGAGATCGTCGATTGGAACCGCGAGTGATCTTGCCTGCGTCCTGTTTGGAGCTTCTGGGGCCGACAGTTCCTGCAGGCTTTGTGCAGTGTATTCCATTCTGTTACCATTTATGGTTTTTGTGATCGAGCCAATAAAGCATCGTGCCTTACCCCTAGAAGGCCGATTAAAACACAATTGTGTTTATTGAGTTCTCTCTGTCCACTCCGTGGACTACTTGAAGCCCGGACATTAACGTCCGTATTCCGTGCTGGGAACCATTTCACAGCCGGGATCGCGACAAATGGGTTGCTCGTCCTAGGATCATTCAAGTAAGAGACATTCGAATTGAGACGGGAATTCTGCATCTGCATCTTCTTTGCATCTGCTCACCAGCGGACGCCGTCTTGGAGGAGCCTTCTCACCAGCGGACGCCGTCTTGGAGGAGCCTTCTCGCCAGCGGGCGCCGTCTTGGAGGAGCCTTCTCGCCGTGGGACGCTGTCTTGGGTGGTGCTTCACTGCCGAATAAGTGAATAGCTTCGGATCCCTCCAAACAACCGACAAAAAAAAAAAAAAACGTGAGTATTTGTACGTGGTATTTTTCTCATTGGCAATTTGATGTGCGGTGGTGATATTGTGTAGTTCGTGTCGTATTTCCCCAACAGAGCGTTGTGTTTGAGCGTTGTGTTTTGTGCCTTGTCTTATGATAACTCGTAGCCAAGCTATGTCGACCAGAGAAGTGAGAGTTCAACCTGATCATGTTGACAGTCGCGTGGGTGGCGATGCGAGCGACGCAATCAGCCTTGACCCAGTCACTAAACCCGATATGTTAGGAAGCGATTCCATCATGACTAAATGCATGCGTTCGCCCTTCTGGACCGGGCTGACTCCGGTTCAACAACTTGACATGTATAACAGGGAGAATGACAGGGCAGAGGCAGAGCGTGCGGCAGCAGAGAGAGAGCGTGAGAGAGAGAGAGAGCGTGCGGCAGCAGCAGAGGCAGAGCGTGCTGCGGCAGCAGAGAGAGAGCATGCGGCAGCAGAGAGAGAGCGTGAGAGAGAGAGAGAGCGTGCGGCAGCAGCAGAAGGTGAACGCGTCAGAGAGCATGAGTTGCGAATGTTGACTGAACGACCGCGGGCAGAGGGGTCTGCTGCAAGAGTCCCGGAAACTGTTCATGTTCGTTTGCCGGACTGGACGGGAGACACGAAGCCAGAAGCGTATCTGGAGATGGCGGAGAAGTTGTTGGCTGCCGGTGGCATTGATGAGAGCTTGTGGGTCGGCCATCTTGTGAGCCATCTATCTGAGAGGGCGAGGGAGGTATATGCGAGGATGGCAACCGAGGACGCAAACAAATACAGGGCATTGAAGGCCGAGATTTTGAACGCCTATGCGGTGTCCGCATGTATTTATAGGAGAAATTTTTTCAGCTGGACTCGTGAGTCCAGTCAAACCTATGAGGAACATTCGCGGGCCTTGTTGGAACAGCTGCAGAGATGGTTCAAGGGGAGCAAGGTTGAGTTACCTCAAGCGGTTGCGGAACTCCTGGTGCGTTACCGTATCGATCAACAGCTTCCGCCTGACTTAGCATTGTTTCTTGTCGACAAAGACACTGTTTCCTTGGCAGACTGCGTCAACCTTATTGATAAACATGTTTTGGCGTGCAAAATGCTGCAAGTCACGCAGTCGCGTCGTAAGACGGAGGAGTCTGCGATCAAGACCGCCCCCCGTCTGCCCGGCGGCTGGATCGAGGGGAGGGGTTCTCCGATGCCCTCCACTGGTGGCGGTCGCGAGCCGCAGACCAGGGCAGGGCCCTGGTGCGATTTGTGCAAACGCGTGGGGCACGGTGAAAACCGCTGCTTCTCTAATCCCGCTAGTCCGGCCTACCGAGGCAACCCTCCTGTTAAGTCGGAGGGAGATCAGTGGAGCTCATCCGCCGGGCCCTCGCACACGACGGTGGCATCGGTGACCGAGGTCACTGCCACCGAGGCTAATTCCATTCATCCACTGTACCAGGATTATTCAGGGACAGCCTTAGTGGGTGGCCCTGATTCGATGCTGAAGTTTGAGGCCCAATACCTTCGGGATACTGGGGCGACACGGTGTGTTCTCCGGGCGGGGGTAGTTCCGGCCTCTCAGATGCGTTATACCGGCGAGTATACCCTCCTTCGGGGCATTGACCGGGTTCTTGGCCGGTATCCCCTTGCCCTCCTCGAGGTCCGGAGTGACATTTTTAAGGGTCCAGTGACCTGTGTGGTGGTACCCTACTACCCGATACCCGGGGTCTCCTTGCTGATTGGCAATGATGCCATGGCCAGGGAGGAGTCATTGACTCTGACCTGTGGGGGGGTCACTAGATCCCAGAGTAAACAGGCGGAGAGAGTGGCGGAGTCAGACATATCTTCACTCTGGCCCGAGGAGCCTAGCGCCTCGACTCCAGTTCCCGACGGTGACGTTGCGTCAGCTGAAGTCCACCCGAGCCTCCCGTCAAGCCACCCTCAGGTGCCGTGCTCCTCAGGGACCGCTCCCGCCATGTCGCGATTCAGCAGGAACGCTAATGCTAAGGTATATGTGGGAAACCTGGGCAATGGAGCAGCGAAAGCCGAGCTAGGGAGGGTCTTCGAACATTACGGACCACTCCGCAACGTATGGGTTGCTCGAAACCCACCTGGATTTGCAGTTGTTGAGTTTGAAGAGCCACGAGATGCTGAAGATTCGGTCAGAGCCCTTGATGGAAGGTTAATTTGCGGATCGCGTGTGTGCGTCGAGATGTCGAATGGCATGTCGCGGCGGCCTCGTTTCAGACGCCCTTTGGTCCGCAGGCCTTTCGACCCGAACGATCGATGTTACCAGTGCGGTGAAAGGGGTCATTACGCATATGACTGTTGTTTTCGACACCGGAGGAGTACCCGCCGCTCTAGGTCTCGGCCCGTTTCCTTCCTGTCAACGCTTCCCCCAACTTGAGTTTGGCCCCCTTGCCTCTCTATTGTGCTTTGTGTGAAGTGTAACTCTTGTAGGGTAGATATTAATGTGGTGTATGGTGTTAAAATTTGTGTGTGAAAAAAAACAAAAAAAAAACAAACTGGTTCATTGTTAGCCTGTTAATGCCTGTTAATTGCCTGTGCGTTAATAATTGCGTTATTGTTGCGCTATTGCGTTGCGTTGTATTGTTGCGTTGTTGCGTTATTGTTGTTAATAAGTGTTAATAATTGTTAATTGCGTTAATTGCCTGTTAGCGATTACCGCCATCATCTTGCCATGTGATTTGCACCTACTACAAATACTGGTTTTAAAAACGCCGTCTATTCGACGGGGTTTTTACTTAGGGGGGGAGGACTGTGAGAAACCACCGGTGAAACCACCTGTTCTCACCCAGATTTGGTGCCCCGCCCACCGCGTGACGTGGCCTCCTTGGAGCCTCACGCGATCGGGAGGCGATTCGGCACGCGATTGGTGGAGGGTCAGAGAGCGCGGTCGCCATCTTATGCAACGGACGCGACTGGAAGGCTCCGAGTGGGAAATAGATAAAGGGATTTCCCTTAATCTTCACGACAGCCGCGTTGGGCTGATCGTTTACCGTTCTGTATTTTACGAGTGAGTAACTCCGGAAGAGAACGAGTGATTCCCGGATCTCGTGGATTGGAACCGTGAGTCAGATATTGCCTGCGTCGTGTTGGAGCTGCTGGCCGACCGTTCCTGCAGGCCTTGTGCGGTGTATTCCACTCTGTTACCCTCCGAGTCCCGGAGATCGTCGATTGGAACCGCGAGTGATCTTGCCTGCGTCCTGTTTGGAGCTTCTGGGGCCGACAGTTCCTGCAGGCTTTGTGCAGTGTATTCCATTCTGTTACCATTTATGGTTTTTGTGATCGAGCCAATAAAGCATCGTGCCTTACCCCTAGAAGGCCGATTAAAACACAATTGTGTTTATTGAGTTCTCTCTGTCCACTCCGTGGACTACTTGAAGCCCGGACATTAACGTCCGTATTCCGTGCTGGGAACCATTTCACAGCCGGGATCGCGACAAAATACATATTTATATATCTATATAAATAAAGGAGGAGTGTCTGTGTGTGTCTGTCTGGATGTCCGCTTATAACTCAAGAACTACACATCGGAGAAACGTTTTAGACACAGATTCTGAATCAGCATAAAATTCCGATAGTTATAGGCTACTTTTTATTTTAATGGTTTAAAAAACCGGGCCTCATTTGTAATTGTGCATTTGACAAGTGAACATCAGGTAAAAGTTCAAACTGATCAATACCCTGACGAAGGCATGGCCCCATCAACGTGTCATGAAGGGAGGTGCCGGTGAACCCTCGCGACCAGTCAGGGCCGAGGCGTGTTCACCGGTAGGCAGAGCGAAGCGCGCGCGGGTTGATTTGCAAGGCGCGTGATATAAGCCCCGCCGTGGACTACTTCAACAGATGAGCCAGTAAGAGAGAAGGAGTCGACCACCAAGGCAGAAAGAGATGAGCAGGAGACGAGGCAGATGAGATGAGAGCAAAGAGAGAGAGAGTCGGTCCGCTACCACGACGACACGGACCGCGCTGATGATGCTGGCAAGATATTCTTCCTCGATGCTCCTGGCGGGACAGGAAAAACATTCCTCATTAATATCATCCTGGCCAAGGTTCGTCAAAAGTCGGAAATTGCTCTGGCTGTGGCCTCAAGTGGAATTGCAGCTCCAAGGATACCACTTATTCCACCTGACCTTCCATTCTCCTTCAAGAGATTTCAGTTCCCCATCAGGCTATGTTTTGCTATGTCCATCAACAAGGCGCAGGGGCAATCAATGAAGGTTGTAGGCCTGAACTTCACAGAACAAGTGTTTGCCCATGGCCAGCTGGCCGTGGGCTGCTCGAGGGTTGGAAAACCAAGCAATCTTTATGTCTTGGCACCAAGTAAGAAAACCAGAAATGTTGTATACCCAGAGGTTTTGAGAAATTGAACATTGAAAAAACGTCATGTAGGAAATGTACTGTGATATTGCTCTAAAATATACATGTTCTTTTCATCATATACTAGCAGAAGTACCCGGCATTGCCGGGCGGGGGAGAGGAGGGGAGGAGGGAGGGGAGGGGAACGGGGGGGAGGGGAGAAAAGAGGGGGAGGGGGAGGGGGAGAGGTGGAGAAGAGGGGGAGGGGGAGGGGGAGAGGGGAGAAGAGGGGGGATGGGGAGGGGGAGGGGCAAGGGGAAGGGGGAGGGGGGAGGAGAAAAGGGAGGGGGAGGGGGGAGGAGAAAAGGGAGAGGGAGGGGGAGGGGAGAAGGGGGAGGGGGAGGGGAGAAGGGGAAGGGGTAGGGTGGAGGGGGGAGGGAGGGGGAGGACGGAGGGGGAAGGGAGGGGGAGGACGGATGGGGGAGGGGGAAGGGGGAGGGAAGGGGAGGGCCAGTCAACAATGACGTTGCAGTTCTCATGGTCGGAGAGCAGCACAACAATCGCGACATCGTCCTGCATCTTCGCAAGAGCACAGAGCGGATTTTGGAGACTCATCGATCCTGTGACCCATGCCCTCCAGTACCGGCGTTGCCGGGCGGGGGAAGGGAGACCCGTACATTCGCCCTCTCGACTCAAGCTCGTATTTGATTCGTATTCGAAATCGAAAGGGGAAAGGGGAAATCCTTCGTATTCGAATTCGTAAACACGAAATATGAATTAAAATTTAATTCATATCGCACAAAATCGACACAAAACACGATCGCATAAAGGTGAAAAACGCAATCGCTTTTCGCCCTGAATTACGTGCAAACGTGTGACGTGTGACGGGATGGAACATCACGTGATCGCTCTGAGCGAATCAGCGAGCTGCTCTGTCACTGGCTGAGATTAGCGGGTACTTCGCTGAAATGCGCTGAGGTAAATATGAATAAAAAATATGGATCTCGTCAAATATGGTCTCGGCCATGTTCGTCCCAGGCTCAATGGCCATGTCTATGCCAAATATCAAGCACGTGAGCCTCTCCGTTTCGGAGTCTATCGGTAACATTACACACACACACACAAACTGTGTTTTATATATATAGATTTGTCTTATTCTTATTCAACCCGGGCGAAGCCGGGTACCTCAGCTAGTATATATATATATATATATATATACGTATATATATATACGTATATATATATATACGTATATATATATATATATATATATATATATATATATATATATATATATATATATATATATATATATATATATATATATATATATATACATATTGTTACAGATCGCGGTTTAGGATGTTAGTTACCGAGCGGTTTGGTATTTAACCGCGACCTAACAGGATCCCCGACTCACCCGATTCCACCCAAACGTTGGCCGGGTCGCACCACAGCTAGTCAATAGGGAAAAGACAAAGGCGACGAATGCAAAGAGGAAAAAGGAATAAAACGAGAAGACGTACAGACGAGTAATGGGATTTATTATTTACACAAGCAAAACGGAGCAATCAAGGTTTATTTACAACACATAAGACGCAGGTGACACAGTGCAAATACTAGCTTATAGTTAGTTATACAGACTTAACTTATTCCCAGGACAGAACAAACAAAGACACTGACTCACGCGGGGAATTGCAGAGTGGATTGCTGGAAGGAGGTGTGTGGCTGGAGGGGGGGGGGGGGGCGGGACGGCACGGAGCTGGCTGGAGCTTGATCCCGCACGGGACGTCGGGCTGGATCTCGACGGCCGCTGATGCCCCCGGGCCTGTCGTGTGCGCGGGATCACGGGTCGGAGCTGCTTGGTGGAGCCGATGCGCTGGTG